>NC_072768.1:39108559-39330078 GCF_022539595.1 Amphiprion ocellaris
CCAAAATTGCAAAAATGAGAAATGATTGGTCCTTAAAATTGGAAAAAGGTGCAGAATTGTCAATCCAGGTTGGTAGAAAGCCATTTTTAAGGTTCAATATCTCCAGAAATAAAAGTTCAACAGCCATGAAATGTGGTGAAAACACAGAATAGTTTCCATCAGATCAGAATGATTGAGTGGATCCAGCAGAGGACACATTTTCACTTATCAGTCCTTGAAAATGGAAAAACGTGATATTTTTAAACCATGATGGTTTTGTGTCTCCATAAAGTTTGTAATCTCGGACAAATTTGAATTACTTTGGACCATCTTTATCTTATTAAGATCAAGTTTTAAGTCATTTTGAGAAATTTAGAGTCGTTTTCAATCTTCTTTGTCGTGTTGCATCTATTTTAAGTCTTTCGTGACAAATTTGAAATTATTTTCGACAAATTCTGAGCTATTCTGAACAAGTTTCAATAAGTCATTTCAGGCAAGATTCAAGTCGTCATTGGTGAAATGTCGATCAAAGACTGGATTTTAGTAGAAATATGGATCCATCCATAGATATACACTTACAGGAACTTTATGGAGACACTATACCAACCTGGTTAAAACAATTCTGCATGTTTTTCCATTTTCCAGGATCGATAATTAAAAATTTGACTCCTGCTTGAGCCGTTTAATCATTCTGATCTGCTGGAAACTATTCTGTCTGTTTTTTCACCCAATTTCATGGCTGTTGGAGTTTTATTTCTGGAGATATTGAACTTTAAAAATAACTGTTTAGGTAAGATGTTTATTTGAGGGTGAAAATATAAAAATTCCAGGTGTAACAACACATGAAATCCTCAAAATTTAGAGAAACAGAACTTTGTTTTGGGTCCCAAATGATGAAACTCTGAACAAAATCTCACACTGTGGTCTGCAACGACACAAACTGATCCAAAAATAAACCTTAAATCCTCTTCATCCAGCTGAGGGGAACAGATGAAGTTTTCATTTCTTCCCAGACACGTTGTCATTTGATCCCTCATTAACTGGTACAATTTTAAGTTATTGCTTTTTTCCTTTAGAGATAGTTGGCCATCTTTTCAATCAGAAGTCACTCAAATGCTAATCTACCCACACAAACTTAGTTTTAAAGAAAACTCTGCAGAGCTTTGATGTAATGTTCAGAGCCCCACATCTGCCCGTGGAAGCAGTTGGCTGCAGAAAGTTTAGTTTCTATCTCAGGACTGTCGTATAAACAACTTGATTATGTTCCTGTTTCTTGGGGAAACTGTGGAGTCCCCTCAGATTGCTTTAATAACGGTGAGTCGGCCGCACAAACCCTGCTTTCTCCGTCTTCAAAGCGTCATCCAACCGTTTCATGATTTGAGGAGGATGGTGCAGCAGAAAACATTTTCATAAATCCGAATGTTTTGGCTTCTATCTCCGGCTCCAGCTGCGACACGGCGGAGGGAAGACGAGAGGAAAGAGGCTGTTTTTCCATCCCAGCTCTGCTTCCTGTTGATCACTTCTCAGTTCACGCTTACATCCCTCCTTAACCCTCCTGTGTTTCCTTGTCTGAAAAAAAATCCCAAAATTCAGCAAAACAATTCCCCAAATTTCTGAAAATTTGCAAAACCTTCAGGAAGAAAATTCCAATAATTCCTTAAAAGTTTTGTTTAAAAAAAAAAAAAAAAAAAATCCCCCAAATTTGGCAAGAAAATTCTTGTAAATATTTTCAAAAAATAACTAAAAATCTTCGGAAAAATCCTAAAACTAAAGTGATTACATATATATCAGTAAAACTTCTAATATTTTCTTTAAGAACATTCACAAAAACAATCAACCAAATTTGCTGGATTTTGGTTGATTTTTTTATGAATGTTCTTCTGAAACATTTTTAACATTTCCTTTTTCTACCAAAAATTTTTCAAAGATTTCTCAAAAATGTTGAAAATGTGGACATCAGAAGTTTCACTGTGAAAATATATTTTTTTCCCACATTTTCAAACTTTAAACCGGATCAATTTGGACCCGCAGGACGACACGAGGGTTAATCAATATTTAAGTGACTGCTGCTCGTGGTTTAACCGGTTAAGAAAACTTTAACCGATAAGGCAGAAAAAGAAGAAGGTCATGCATGTCAGCAGATGTAATGTAGATTAGCTGACGCTTACAGGAACCTTCTGGGGACACTATATATTTACATACCAGCCTGGATTGAATATGTTGCACCTTTTCCTTTTAATTGGCCAACAAGTGTGTATTGTTGTCATGTTTATTTTATTTTGAACAAATTTTAGGTCTTTTGGGACAATTTTCAAGTGATTTTGAATTATCTTTATCTTGTTTTAGAGTTGTTTTTTTTTTTTTGTTTTTTTTTTATAAACCTTTTTGGACAAGTTACAAGTAATTTAAGACCAGATTCAAATAGTCTTTAGTGAAAAGTCTGTGTTTTTAGAAGGACATATGGATCCATTCACATATATACACTTACAGGAACTTACACAATACCAGCCTGGTTTGGAAGTGTTCAACTTTTTTCCATTTTCAAGGTCCATCATTATTCATTATTGTCAGTTTAGATGATTTTGAGTCATTTTAGATATGCAATTTAAAATACTTTTGGACTATTTTGAGGAGTCGTGGACAATCTGTCATTTTGGGTCAATATTGAGTCATTTTTTGACAAATTTATGCCTCTATGAACATCTAGACCTCTATGAACACCAACATCTAGACCTCTATGAACACCAACATCTAGACCTCTATGAACACCAACATCTAGACCTCTATGAACATCTAGACCTCTATGAACATCTAGACCTCTATGAACACCAACATCTAGACCTCTATGAACATCTAGACCTCTATGAACATCTAGACCTCTATGAACACCAACATCTAGACCTCTATGAACACCATCATCTAGATCTCTATGAACACCAACATCTAGACCTCTATGAACACCAACATCTAGACCTCTATGAACACCAACATCTAGACCTCTATGAACATCTAGACCTCTATGAACACCAACATCTAGACCTCTATGAACATCTAGACCTCTATGAACACCAACATCTAGACCTCTATGAACATCTAGACCTCTATGAACACCAACATCTAGACCTCTATGAACATCTAGACCTCTATGAACATCTAGACCTCTATGAACACCAACATCTAGACCTCTATGAACACCATCATCTAGATCTCTATGAACACCAACATCTAGACCTCTATGAACACCAACATCTAGACCTCTATGAACACCAACATCTAGACCTCTATGAACATCTAGACCTCTATGAACACCATCATCTAGACCTCTATGAACACCTAGACCTCTATGAACACCATCATCTAGACCTCTATGAACACCAACATCTAGACCTCTATGAACACCATCATCTAGATCTCTATGAACACCAACATCTAGACCTCTATGAACACCAGGTTCTGTTTCCTACCAGTGAGTCCACATCAACATTTAGTCTAAATGTCTAAAAACTGGAACCTTGTCTGGTCAAACTTTCCACACATCAGATTCTACTGATGTTAGAGCCTCAAAAGTTGGTGAAATGTAGACCAAAGACTGTATTTTAGTAGAAATATGGATCCATTCATAGATATACACTCACAGGAACTTTATGGAGACACAATATGAGTTTTGTTTAAAAATTCTTCATGTTTTTCCATTTTCAAGACCGATCATTAAAAGTTTGGCTTCTGCTTGAGCCACTTACTCATTCTGATCTGATGGAAACTATTCTGACTGCGTTTTCACCACATTTCATGGCTGTGGGAGTTTTATTTCTGGTATTTCTGGTGTATTTTCAGATTGTGTTTGTGCGTTTTCCACCTGAGGTCACCGAGGTCCTCATTGTAGTTCTGATGAGCCCGGCTCAAATCTGTTCTTTAATCTGCACAAACTCCTGAAGAATCTTTTAGCGCCGAGAAACGTTTCCCACCCAGAAAGATAAAGCAGATGAGACGAGAGGAAAGAGGCTGTTTTTCAATCCCGGTACTGCTGTCCTGTTGATCGCTTCTCATCTCGTTATCAAGTTTACACTTACATCCCTCCTCTGGCTCCGCCGCTGCCCTCCAGCCGCCTCTTCATCACATTTTCACCTCACATCGACCTCCAGCTCGAACCCGGCATCAGTATTCTGCCGCCGTCGCTGCGAGGACTCAGGAGGAGGAAGAGGCGGCCGTTCGTCTGCCTGCAGTGACAACACCAGTCCAACCGCCACACTCTGAAGCTGTTTGACAGCAACATCCCAGATACAAGAGCCTCTCTTATTGATCACAGGACTAGATTATTTGAAGTTGGCTCAGCTGCTGGAGACCACTGCTGCTTCAGTGTTTGCTGCTAATTCCTGTTAGCTTTATAGCTCCCAGAATACCAAACACAGAAATGAATTCAGGCTGGTGTTCTTTCAGTTTTGCTTCTTGGTTTTGGGAGCTGTCATGTGAGCTTTGATTCCTCAACAACTGCAGGCGTGATTCATGTTCTCACAGAATAATTGCTCATAGTTTGGGTGACCTTTGGGTCTTACACTTCAATATTTTTTCACTCTCCAGTCCAAGATTTCATCCACAAATAACCCAAGCTTGTTCCAAAACTGTTTACTGCATCAGCTACATTTTTTTTTATGGGACTAGGTGGTTTGTAATCAATAAATTATCATCTAATTGCAGTTAATAATTTAACCAATTAAAGAAACATTAACCAAAAAGGGAGAAAAAGAAGAAGGCCTTGCATGTCAGTAACTGTAATGTCCATTAGCTGTAGTAACTGGTCAGAGGTCTTATGTATTTTGGTGAAGCCTTTCCTCTTGATCACAGGATAATTTTTTATCAAGTAATTTTGGACAATTATGAGACATTTTGGGACCTGGAACTGGAACCTTGTCTGGTCAAACTTTTCCCATATCAGATTCTACTGATGTTAGAGTCTCAAAAGTTGGAGAAATGCTGACCAAAGACTAGATTTTAGTAGAAATATGGATCCATCCATATATAAACACTTGCAGGAACTTTATGGAGACACAATACCACCCCGGATTGGAAATTTTGCACTTCTTTTTCCATGTTCAAGCACCAATAATTATTCTTTCTTGTCATTTTGGACAACTTTCAAGGCCTTTTGGCCAAATTTTGCGTCATTGTAAACACATTTTTTGTCATGTTGGACAAATTTTAAATCCTTCTAGACAAATTCTGAGTCGTTCTGGACAAGTTTCAAATCAATCTTTGGTCAAATTTTAGTGTTTATAAACATAAGTCAGTTTGAACACATTTTGACGTGTTTGAGACCATTTTTTAGATGACAATTTTTAGTTGTTTTGGTTAGGTCTCAACTTAAAAAATCCCCAGACTGGAACCTTGTCTGGTCAAACTTTCCACACATCAGATTCTACTGATGTCAGAGCCTCAAAAGTTGGTGAAATGTCGACCAAAGACTGTATTTTGGTAGAAATATGGATCCATCCATATATGTACACTTACAGGAACTTTATGGAGACACTATATCAGCCTGGATTGACAATTCTGCACTTTTTTCCATTTTGAAGGACCAATCATTTTTCATTATTGCTAATTTGAAGAATTTCGAGTTTTTTTGGAAAGCATTTTCCATTTTTGGACTAGTTTTGGAGAACGTTAAATGATTTTTCTGTCATTTTGAGTCATTTTGGACAGTTTTAAGTCAATTTTTTGACTTTTTTTGAATCGTTTTTTGACTATATCAAGTAATTTTGAACTAATATTGAATGTTTTTGAATCCTTTTGGGGGAATTTTTGGGAAAATGTGTTGGTTTTTTTAAACTTCTGATGGTTTTATTTTGCCTTGTGAAGCACTTTGACACTTTGGTCAAAACAACACACCAATTGGAATTTTTCAACATTTTCTGACATTTTGCAAACAACTTAATTACTAATTTAGAACAATGAAAGTAATCATTAGCTACTGTATTAATGCTGTATCTTTAATTCAAAATGTGGTATACAGAACTTTCAATGCATTATTGAAGTAAAACACCACTGAATAGGTGTTTTATTGACAATCCAATGCCTTGTGAAGCACTTTTTGAAAAGTTCTCAATAAATAAAGATTGTTAACATTCTAATGATTATTAAATGTCACAGTGTAGGTTAGAAAGCTAAGAGTAATTGGTGAAATTCTGCACGTTTTCGATTTTTTTTTTTTTTGGGACATTTCAGACTTTCCACTCATCAACAACTAAATTATTCACCAACTATTTTGATAATCATTTTGAGTATCTAATTAGGAATAGAACTCTCTGATTGCAGCTTCTCAAACATGAATATTTTCTGGTTTTGTTCCTCCTCTTTGACAGAAAATGCTATATTTTGTGTTTTAGACAACACCAGACACTAATCGATATTTTTTCTCCCATTTTCGGACATTTTATACCCAGAACAACAAATTTGACAAATACGTTGACGATAAAAAACCATAAGTTGCAGCTGT
Source organism: Amphiprion ocellaris (assembly GCF_022539595.1). Taxonomy (NCBI): domain Eukaryota; kingdom Metazoa; phylum Chordata; class Actinopteri; family Pomacentridae; genus Amphiprion; species Amphiprion ocellaris. The sequence continues at coordinate 39,115,029 of NC_072768.1, forward strand.
ACGAATTACACCAACAGCTAACCATAAACATGCCATGACCCCACTAAATTTACACAGTAGATAGATGTTTGCTACTTTAATAATGGTGTATTTTTGGTTCAAAATATGGTGTAAAGAATTTTTGATGTTTTATTCAAGCGAAACACCTTTGAATTTGTGTTTTATTGATAACCTTAATGGTAAACATGTTGATTTATAGGTGTTTTAATGAGAAAATAAGTGGGAAATGTTTTTTTTTTTCAGCACAATGTTGTGCTGATGGTTTTATTTTGCTGCCTTTGTAGTTTTAATTTTGAATAGTGGCCTTTATATAAAGATTGTTATTTTTATTATGATTATTAAATGTCACAACTCATATCTAGTTGCAGAAATTCTACACATTTTTGAGATATTTTGTGATGATTCTAGTGTGAGACTTCCTCTTGTAGATTACTAGAAATGATATATGAAGTAATATTTGGCTCTTTTAGCTCTACAGGGAAACACAGCAGCAGCTTTACAACCTGATTCCCCCAACATGTCTTTATTACGCTCCAGTAATTGACAAATTTCCAAAAACTGAGACGAGTAAACCCACAACTGATGCATGGGTCATGTGGAAGTCAGGCAGTAAATGTGTGTGAATCATTTTTACTGAATCATTTTTGGATTTGTTAATGAAATCACTTGATAAATACACAAAATGACAATTAGCACCATTAAAAACTAATAGAAAAAAATTACCTTAAAAACCATGAAGGGCAGCTAAATAATAGTTGGTATATTTCACTTTTGTTTTTCAATTTCATGCCCAAGCGGTCGGGCCGTGTTTCAGGGTATATTGCAGCGTTGTAAGATTTATAAGAGCAATAACAGCGATAAGTCCTACTTAATGTCGCCTCCTCTGTCGCTGCTGTTCGCCTCACTTTCATTCAGTTTCATGTCTCTACAGCGGGAGGTGGAGACGCTCTGAAGGCCTTGATGCCAGAAGATGAAGACGCCTTATTATTACAGATTTCAATTTATTCTAAACTACGTTACGAACCACAATATTAAGACCATCTGCAATCTCCGGGGTGTTTGGCATCAGGTTTTTGGCAGCAGACCTTTGGGTTGCAGGTTCAGGACTCCGTAGATTTGGTTTGTTCTGCTGCCGTTGTTGGTCAGATTGAGATTTGGGGAGTTTGGAGGTAAGGCCAATGCCTCGGGCTCTTGGTGCTGGTGGAGTTCTGTAGCCGTCGGGGTGTACGTGGTCTGCAACCATGTTTAGGTTGAAGTAGTGTTCACATGAATGCCAAGAATCATTGGTAGGAAACAGAAACTGGTGTTCATAGAGGTCTAGATGTTCATAGAGGTCTAGATGTTCATAGAGGTCTAAGTGTTCATAGAGGTCTAGATGTTCATAGAGGTCTAGATGTTCATAGAGGTCTAAGTGTTCATAGAGGTCTAAGTGTTCATAGAGGTCTAGGTGTTCATAGAGGTCTAGATGTTCATAGAGGTCTAAGTGTTCATAGAGGTCTAGGTGTTGATGTTCGTAGAGGTCTAGGTGTTCATAGAGGTCTAGATGTTCATAGAGGTCTAAATGTTCATAGAGGTCTAGATGTTCATAGAGGTCTAGATGTTCATAGAGGTCTATATGTTGGTGTTCATAGAGGTCTAGATGTTCATAGAGGTCTAGATGTTGGTGTTCATAGAGGTCTAGGTGTTATAGAGGTCTAGGTGTTCACAGAGGTCTAGGTGTTCATAGAGGTCTAGGTGTTCATAGAGGTCTAGGTGTTCATAGAGGTCTAGGTGTTCATAGAGGTCTAGATGTTCATAGAGGTCTAAGTGTTCATAGAGGTCTAAGTGTTCATAGAGGTCTAGGTGTTCATAGAGGTCTAGATGTTCATAGAGGTCTAAGTGTTCATAGAGGTCTAGGTGTTGATGTTCGTAGAGGTCTAGGTGTTCATAGAGGTCTAGATGTTCATAGAGGTCTAAATGTTCATAGAGGTCTAGATGTTCATAGAGGTCTAGATGTTCATAGAGGTCTAGATGTTCATAGAGGTCTAGGTGTTCATAGAGGTCTAGGTGTTCATAGAGGTCTAGGTGTTCATAGAGGTCTAGGTGTTCATAGAGGTCTAGGTGTTCATAGAGGTCTAGATGTTGGCGTTAATGTGCAGAGTTACAGGCTGCTTCCTTCTTCCATATGAGCTTCACGCAGGGTTTAGTTTATTCTGTCTGCACCATTTATTTTCCTCTTCAGGAAAAATGAAATGCATTTCTCACATTGCTCAGAAAGAGCTCAGGAACTCCGGTGTGCTGCCACTCTTATTGAAATTCAGAGGAGACGGGGAGGATAAAGGAAGTGTCAGGGGAACGCTGAGGCCTGGTAGCCTTGCAACGCTTTCACAATAAGCCTGCAACACTTATATGTTTCACTGCAACACACTTCCATACAACTTCAACACTTATGTTACGTTCAAGCAAGTGTATAGATTTGCAGCTTCTGTTTTGCATAGATAAAACATGTCTTTCATTTCATTTTATGAGAATGTAAGCAGATAAATGCATACAGTATTGATCTGTAGGTGTGAAGAAGCTGAATATGGATCAATACGTGTCAGAATTCATGAAATATTCTGCTGTACCGTCTCAGATTTTGTTTATCTATTTATTATTTGGGACCTAAAATTGAATTCTGCAAAATATTTTGGCTGAATGTTGAGAATTTCAAATGTTTTCAGATTTGGCATTTTTCTATTGTCACTCTAAGAGACCATTTTTAAAGTTCAGTATCTTCAGAAATAAAACTCCAACAGGCATGAAATGTGGTGAGAACACAGAATAGTTTCCATCGAATCAGAATGATTGAATGGATCCAGCAGAGGACACATTTACAAAGATTGGTCCATCAAAATGGCAAAAAAAATACAGAATGTTCAGTCCAGGCTGGCATTATGTCACCATAAAATTCCAATAAGTCTTTATATAGAGATGACAAGACAAGGTTCATATTTCTACTGAAATACAGTCTTTGGTCGACATTTCACCAACTTTTGAGGCTCTAACGTCAGTAGAATCTGATGTGTTGAAGTTTGCTCAGACAAGGTTCCATGTTTTCTGCTTTTTTGACGTGACATTGTTCAAAATAACCAAATCTGTCCAAAATTACTTGAAATTTGTCCAAAAAGACAAAATTTGCTTAAAATAAGATAAAGATGGTCCAAAATTATGCAAAATTGGCAAAATTACAATAATTCAGAATTATTGGTGCTTGAAAATGGAAAAACTGTGCAAAATTTCCAATCCAGACTGGCATTGTGTCCCCATAAAGTTCCTGTAAGTGTATATCTATGGATGGATCCATATTTCTACTAAAATCCAGTCTTTGGTCGATATTTCACCAACCTTTGAGGCTCTAACATCAGTAGAATCTGACGTGTGGTTAATATTACAACACAAGGTTCCGTAAATCATTTTAGACCACTTTATATGTATATATCTACACTGACAGGAAGTTTCTGGGCCAAAATACCACCCATTATTGAATATTCTGCATTTTTAAATATTACCCAATCAATATTCATTATTATCGTTGTGGACAGTTTTTGAATAATTCAAAGGATATTTCAAGTTGTTTTTGAGCTGTCTTTTTCTAATTTCAGTGAACATTTTCAGTCATTTTGGATGGTTTATCATAACATAAATTTTGAGTCATTGAGGCAGGTTTATAGCCATTTTGGTCAAATTTTGCCTTATTAGTTGGTCAAATGTTTGCCAAAGACTATTTTTTGTTGAAATATTGATCCATCCATATATATATACACTTACAAAAAGTTTATGGAGACACAATACCTGTCTGGTTTGGAAATTTTGCAGATTTTTTCCATTTTTAATGACCAGTAATTAGTAATTATTGTATTTTTTTGACAATTTTGCATAATTGTGGACCATCATTATCTTGTTTTTATTTTATTTTTTTATGTTTTTGGACAAATTTCAAGTAATTTTGGCCACATTTGGTTATTTTGGACCAATGTCATGTCAAGAAAGCAGTAACATGGAACCTTGTCTGGTTAAACCTTCTACACATGAGATTCTACTGATGTTAGAGCTTCAAAAGTTGGTGAAATGTCAACCAAAGACTGTATTTTAGTAGAAATATGGATCCATTCATAGATATACACTTACAGGAACTTTATGGGGACACAATGCCAGTCTGGATTGGAAATTTTGCCGTTTTTAACATTTTTTCTAACAATAACCAACAATACTGTCATTCTGGGCAGTTTTTTTTTACCATTTTAAAAACATTTTGAGCCATTGGGTAAAGATTTATAGGCATTTGGGCAAATGAGTCATTTTGAACCAAACTTTATGGGGACACAACACCATCCTGGTTTGGAATTTCTGCAGTTTTTCCCTATTTTGGATGGCCAATAATTATTCATTATAGTCATATTGTGTTATTTTAGACCATCATTTTTTAAATTTTGAACAACATTTGAGCCAATTTGTTCAAGTTTCAATGGATATATCTCTAAACTTACAGGAACTTTCTGGGGCCCCAATAACAGCCTCGGTTGGAAATGTTCTATTTGTCTACCATTTTCAAGGGCAAAAATAATATAATCCTTCTGCTGACCGTAATTCCTGCTCGGTCTCGTCTTTATGATTGCTCTGATATTGCAGCAGGGTTATTGTGTCATGAGGTTTGGCGAATAAAACGCCGTTCCCCGAGAAAAGATGTGTTCTCGGTGTCCGTTATTAAAGCTGCCTTCTCACCGAGGATTACAGGGATCAGATCCTGAAAAAAACCCAGCTGTATTATCCACCTAATGGTCTCCTGCTATCCAACTTCAGCTCCATTTTCCATCCTCAACCCTCCTCGACCTTCTTCTGTCTGCAGGGCCAGCATTGTCCAGAAGAGAATCATCTATTTCCAGGACGAAGGCTCGCTCACCGTCCGGCTGTGTGAAAAAGGTAACAGCAGCAGCTCATCTTTTCATCTTCCACTGCCGCCATTATCTCCTCTTCCAGTTCTTTATCTGCCAGGTCTTTATCTACCTCGCTTTAAAAAATATGAGGGTAAAACTGTGAGGACGAAGAATGGTGGATGTCATGGGAATCTGTGTGGGATTTAAATATTCATTTAAGCTTTTATGCTACCTGCAGAAGAGAAAAATGGCATCCAGCTCCCCCAAATAAACACAATAACTCTCAGGTCTGATGCACACATTTGGACAAATGGTTTCTCAGTCTCAGGAGAATTTCATAAAATCTGCCTCTGCACAAAGAAATCTAATTTTCCATCCCATTATGTGAGCCAATCAAGCTGCCATGTTTCAGCCATTAGTAGGAAACATATATATATATATATATATATATATATATATATATATATATATATATATATATATATATATATATATATATATATATATATATATATATGAATAAATGTACGTATATTTATGTGTCTCTGGGGCCACGGTGCCATTCTTGATTGGAAATTTAGCTTTTTTTTCATTTTCAAGGGCAAATATTTGGTAATAATTGATAATATGGACAATTTTGTCATTTGGATAAATGTTAAGTCTTTTTTTTTTTTTTTTAACCAATAATAAGTCATTTTGGGCAAATTTGAAATAATTTTGAACAAATTTTGAGTCATTTTGAGCTGATTTCCTTTCATAATAGCAAAACTGGAACCTTGTCTGGTCAAACTTTCCACACGTCCGATTCTACTGATATTAGATCCTCAAAAATTGGTGAAATGTCGACCAAAGACTGTATTTTAGTAGAAATATAGAACCATTCATAGATATACACTTAGAGGAACTTTATGAAGACACTAAACCAATCTGGATTGGAAAAGTTTTCACTTTTTCTCATTTTCAAGGACCATTAATTATTGTTAATTTGAACAATTTTCATTTATTTTAGATTAGTTTTGAGTCATTTGCACTCAGTGAGTAATTTTGAACAATTTTAGACATATTTTTGTTGTCTTTTAAAACTAATTTAGGAGAATTTTAGTCATTTTTGGATCATTTTGAGTCAACTTTGGAAAATGTTGAGTCATTTTAGAGAGCTCTGAGTCATTTTGGGCTAGATTACTAGACATTTTATAACCAAATTTTGAACAATTTTGAATAATTTTAGGGAATTCTACATCAAATTTCAACAATTTTTAGCATTTTTTTGTAAAAATGTATGACTTTTTTTGAACATTTTTGGATGCTTTTGAGTCACTTTTTGAGACTGAGTCATTTCGGACATGACTAGGGTAGCTATAAGACTTTTGGGACTTGGAACTGGAAAAGTTGGTGAAATGCCAACCAAAGACTGCATGTTAGTCGAAATATGGATCCATCCCAATCTATATATACACTTACAGGAACTTTATGGAGACACTATACCAATCTGGATTGGAAATTTTGCACTTTTTAACCTTTTTTCTAACAATATCCATTTGTTATTGTCATTCTGGTCAAGTTTTTTTATAATTTTAAATACATGTTGAGCCATTGTGTGCAGGTTTGGACAAATTATGAGTCATTTTGACACATTTTAAGCAACAGCAAAAACAGCAAGAAACTGGAGCCTGGTATTGTGATATTTATCAAATATCAAATTTCTTGGGACACAGTACCATCCTCAATTGAAAGTACATCATTTTTTCTGTTTTCATCAGCCAATGTTTAGTCATTACTGGCATTTTGGACAACTCTGAGTCAGTCTGGACAATTTTTGTCATATTAAAAAAAAAAAATTGGAGTCATTTTAGACAAGTTTCAATCCACCCATCAGATTCTACCGGTTAGAGGCCTTTAAAGTTGGTGAAATGTTCATCAAAGAGTGTATTTTATGTAGGAAGCAGCGCCGAAAGTGGGATTTAAATCTTCCTTTTAGCTTTTATGTTAAAAAAAATGCACTCAGCTCCTCAAAATAAACACAATAACTCTTAGTCTTACAACAGAGCCTGGACAAATCAAGCTTCATCTCTGGAGACTTTCCTAAAACCCACCACTGCAGACAGAAAGCTCATTTTCCAGCCTATTATGGAGCCAATCAAGCTGCTCCAGCAGAAGTTTGGAGGCTTCAGCGTTTGACTCATCCTGCTATAACTTAGATGTCAAGCGAGGATTTCTTGCGAATAATTTGGGGCTTCATAAATATTCAAGCAATCCCCTTGACCTATCTTTGCAAAACATTGGTCCAGGGCAGAAGTGTGAATATTTATGAGTGTGCGTTAAGGCTAATGTGTCATTTAAATACCAGTTTATTCCAGGGATGTAATTTTGTGACATTCTCGCTGCTTCCAAACTGTCGTCAATCATCTGGTAATTTATGCAGGTGTTCATCTATGGCGAACCTTTGCACGTCGCCATGTCTGTTTGTTAACTCCACAAGAGTGTTTTCTCTTGTCAGTCACTCTGTTTACTCTCACATTTTGACATGCCGCTGTCTGTTTGTCTGCAGAGAATCTGTTGGGTGAAGCTACAGAAGCTCCGGCCATCGAGTGCTGCGCCTGCGGAACCGCCAAGTACCGGCTGACTTTCTACGGAAACTGGTCAGAGAAGGTTCATCCCAAAGACTATCCCAGTGAGTTTAAACGTACACTCTGCACAGTCCTGTAAGAAGAAGCTCCGTAGATCAGCATGAAAATCATAAACTGAATATAAAACATGGGACTAAGGGGTGAAGCTGAGACAGAAAAACTGAGTTACAGCAGACTTATTCCATCTCAAACCACCAACGGCCTTGTGCTCTGACAGCCCTGATTCGCTGTGAACTTTCCTGTCATGAACTATGAATGTTTAAAATGGTGGCTTTGGGTCTAATTTAAATTGTTTTGTCCCTAATTTAAATTGATTTGTGTCTAATTTAAGTCGTTTTGTGCCTAATTTAAGTTGTTTTGTGTCTAATTTAAGTTGTTTTGTGTCTTGCTCTGGTGGTTTTGCGTCTAATTTAAGTGCACCAAAACAAACCGTGGACGTAAATTCTTTTCTATGCAGGAAATACAACACTGGAGGTTTGTTATGTTTGCCTTAATGGTGAACTTCACATCGCTGACAGTGATGAAAACTGCTACTCGACGAGGACATCAAGTGAACATCGCAGTTAAAGTTGTTGGATTCTATGCTAAGCGTTAGCGTCAGCTTGCCCAAAGTTCCTGCAGTGGAAAGACCCCTATGGACGATACCACAGGGTATGTTTTAGGGTGTAGCTTGTGATTGACTAGTTGCGACTGTATAGTGATGCGTAGGTTTCTCACTTCTCTGATAGATCCGTTTTTTGCTAATGATGTCTGGTTTTAAAAGTCTAAGATGGTGAGTCCACAGACCAGTGGGTGAAAACTTGGTAGCTTCATCTACAGTCTGTGATGAAAACTGTAAAAAGATCAATGCAGCATCTTTCTCAACAAGACAACTCTTCAAAAAAACTGTCCAACAGTTTGGTACATGTGCTTATTTACTACTTTTTTCTTGAGAGTTAAGGTCAACAACCCCCTGAATACATGAGTAGGAATCGATATCTGGCTTAGCTTAGCATAAAACATGAAAAGTGGAAGAAACATCCAACCTGATTAACAAGTTTCATCTCTTTTCTTTAAACTGCACGACAGCCAACACGTAACAAAACAAGTTTCAGGGGTTTTCTGCTCTTTGCACTGTTGCTGGCCCCCACTGGTTGCTTGGCAACATCCCAGTAAAGTTCTTGTGTCCAGTAAAGTCCTGCTCCAGTAAAACCAAACCAAACTGCCCCGGGCTGTTGGTTCTGAGCCAACAGAATCTGACCCCAGTGGGATGGATTCATCATTTACCACCGACTGACTGCAGCAATAAATAGACTAGAATATGCACAGGAAGTGTCGGGATCGACGACTGTTTTAGGGTCTCAACCTTGTTTTTTTATTAACATTGTGAGGCATTTTGGTTGAGCATTTAAATATTGTAGGTTCATAACTCTATTATTTAGGCCTAATAATTCTTAATTATTGTTAATTTGGACAATTTGCAATCATTTTGGACCAATTTTTGAGTAATTTTATCAAATTTTTGAATAATGTTGGAAGATTTTTAAGTAATTTTGAACTGGTTTCAAGTCATAATAAACTGGAACCTTGTCTTGCAGACTTGTCAAACATCAGATTCTACTGATGTTAGAGCCTCAAAAATTGGTGAAATGTCGACCAAAGTGTGTATTTTAGTAGAAATATGGATCCATCCATATATATACTTACAGGTTCTTAGATTTATTATTGAGGCTAGTCAGATGATTTTTTATTGTAGAGACTAGACCTTAAAGACATCTCTTGGGATAATGAAATCATTTATCTGGCTAACATGTTCATATGGTGTTTTATGTGCTAGAAGACTCATTAGGAGTTTAATGATCAGTGAACATTTGTAACAAACCTGAAGAAACAATCCTGATAACTTCTAGAGTGGAGCTTTCTGCGTTCTTCTTCTTCTTCAGAATCAGTTTCTGGTTCCAACATGTTTATCTCCAGTATTACAACTTGCCATTGTATAGCGTAGAGTAGTTTTATAGTGTTTGAGCAGAGTTTTGGACGAGCTTTGGTGTACATTCACGTTGAATCTACTTTAGTGTAGCAGTGGATTATTTTCATTGGAAAAAAACTTCCCAGTACATTACTATAGTAGACAGAGATGAGTTATTAGGGCTGGATTTGATCCCACTGGCAGATTTTAAACGGCATGCTGTCTTTAAAAAGTGAGTAGCATTAAACTATTCATCAGCCAGTAGCCTGTAAATCAAAAGGAACTGTTGGTTTTTCAACTTCCTGACCAAACAGTCCTTGAACTACTCATCTGAGATGCGTAGTTCAGTTTGGAAATTTTACCAGATCTGATCTTGAAATTGTGATAATGAATCAAAATTTCTTTATTCTCATTTTAAAAATATATAATAAAAATGTACAGTCACCATTTGTATTTGCAGTATTGGTGACACTTGGGAAAATGTTGAACGTGCTGATTTCCTGTGACTAATTGAAGTGGTTTTGTGTCTAATTTAAGTTGTTTTGAGTCTTGTTTTGTGTCTAATTTAAGTTGTTTTGTGTCTTGTCAAAACAGTGGACACGAGTAAAAACAATAGAAACAACATGCAAAAGTTCTGTTGATGTTGCAGATTCTTCTACATATTGAAAGTCTCAATGTTGCACAACTTCCTCAGAGTTTAAATAGCAGCAATACGACACCTGGTTATTCTATAAGTAGAAAAATAATTCTGTGTAGTGAAAAATGAAGGAGGATAGGCGTGACTGGAGCAGAAATAGCTTTGAGATGAGAGCGTTGAAGCGTGGATTCTTATTGCAATTCTGAAGAAAGATTGTAGATATTTGGTTAGATAGCATATTTAGATAGTTAAATATATCAAAAAACCCCTAAACTCTACCACAAATGTGCACAGAACACCCTGGATAGTGTTAAATGGATCAATCTGAGCCACTTTGGTTTCCATTTACACCAGATTTCTTCATTTCCTGGTCTTGCAGGACGAGCGAACCACTGGTCGGCTCTGATCGGAGCGTCTCACTCCAGAGGATACGTTCTGTGGGAATATGGCGGCTACGCCAGCGAGGGAGTCCGGCAGGTCGCAGAGTTCGGTTCTCCGATCAAGATGGAGGAGGAGATCCGACAGAAGGTAGGACGGAAATCAGAAGCAAAGTCTGCAGGATGGTTGGGTTTGAGTTGAACGATTCCGGTTTCTGATCCGTTTCAGTCACTCACGGCTGTTTTTATGGACTTTATGGATCCTGGAGTTTAGTTTTGTTGATACGATTCAATCATAATCGTTTTTTTGTTTCTCTGCAACACTGAAAGGCTGCTTCTTACATTAAAAATCCCAGATTCTGCACATTTACAGGCTTATCAATGGTATTTTTGGGCCTTAAATTTAAAAAACATCCGTTAATTTACTCCTACTGTACACTCGTATGGCTCCTCTTGTATAAAAACTTTCCATCCTGTGTTTTGGATACAGTCTTTGTGAGAGTATATGTACAGTGATGGATTCTCAGCCCTAATTAAGACGTCCCCAGCTTGTTGCCGGTTGGTCGGATTGGATCTTGCCGGGTTTCTGAGTTTCTGCAGACCTCTGCGGCTCTGAAAGGTGAGTTGTGGCTGTTTGCGGGGAACAATGGCGTGTTGTTAGTGTGCTGTCAGGGCGGTGTGATGCTGTCAGGTCGGGTTTGGGCTGCTGTGTGGAGACATTATGGGCTGACGGACAGCCCTAACTCCTCTGCTGGCTGCCTGTGTCTGTCTCCGAGGCTCATAACCGCCCCACACAATGGAAACTTCAGCACAACCAGACGGCTTGATTGTGTACTGTAGGGAGGAATGTGGGCTGCTGAGCGGCGGGATGAAGCGGCTCGATTGTACGCTGGAATGTCAGCTATTGAGTCGTTGGACTCGGCGACAGGGAGGTCTTAAAACCTTTTTTGTTGTATATCCAGGATTCAGAAAGGTCCCGTACAGGTGACAGAGTATAGATCTAGGAGGACGATTAATGCTGGAACCACCAAGGAGGTCATTTCTTTACCTACAGCAGCGTCAGCGTTGGAACTTCCATTTAAACCAGAAGTGTCAAACTCATTTTAGTTCAGGTTCCACATTCAGCCCAATTTAATCTCCAGTGGACCGAACCAGTAAAATGAACTCAATTTCAACAACATTATTCTTCACTTTATCATTTACACATTACAATCTACAGATCACAGTGTCTGCAAAGGAACACAACGTTTACCGTACTTTCTGGACTACAAGCCACCCTTCACATCTGGAACTCCCTTCTGAGCACCTCAGAGCTCCACAGACAGTGGCCTAAAGACCTTTCTTTTTAACAAAGCTTTTAATTAAACGTGAATGTTTCTATTTTTTATTGTTATTTTATCTGATTGCTGTGTTTTTATTACATGATTGTTTTGTTTTTGTCCGTTTTATATCTTAAATGTAACGCTTTGAGATTTTGCCTACATGAAAAGTGCATTATAAATAAAATTTATTATTATTTATTATTATTTCTCACGCTTTGAACCCTGCGGCTTAAACAAAGATGCCTCGTCACATCAGACCAATAAAATTACCGAACAGGTCACAGTGGACCAATGAAACTGTTGGAATTAAATCAAACACACTCACGCTAAATTCTCCATATCGGTCATTTTGCGCTTCATGCACACACCGTCATCATGGAAAACACACAAAGAAATGCATGTGATGCAGCTTTTAATTTAAAGGCAAGCGATCTGCCTGTCAGAGAAGGAAGGAGAGCTGCTGGATGTCAGCTTGGCATCAGTGAATCCATGGTGAGACGACAGCGTGAAGAACTGACTGAATGTGTTTCACTGCCATGTTCCAGGCACTGTTTGGAAAAAAACATTTATTTAATCCTCATGTCGTCCTGCGAGTCAAAGCTGACCTGTTTTAAAGTTTGAAAATGTGGAAAAAAAAATATATTTTCACAGTGAAACTTCTGATGTCCACATTTTCAACATTTTTGGGAAATCTTTGAAAATTTTTTGGTGGAAAAAAAGAATTAGATATTTTTAGCATTTTTTTTTGAAGATTTTTACTTTTTACAAGAATTTTCTTGCCAAATTTGGGAGATTTTTTAAAATAAAATTTTTAAGGGAAACTTTTAAGGAATTACTGGAATTTTCTTCCTGAAGGTTTTGCAAATTTTCAGAAATTTGGGGAATTTTTTTGCTGAATTTTGGGATTTTTTTCAGACAAGGAAACAATATTTTTGGTGCCCATAAATGAGGACAACAGGAGGGTTAATTATAAGTTAAAAACATCTTTATGTGTAAATATCTTATGTTATAGCATGGACACCTGCGGCTTATATTCAGGTGCGCTCAATAGTCCGAACATTATGGTAGACATCTGGAACTGAATGGTAGAGTATTTTACTTTATGATCAAAACGAAAAACAAAAACAAGACAAAATATTCCAAAATGAGACACAAAACGACAAGCGAGAATCAAAATGACAAACGACACAAAACAAAACAAGAGACAAAAAATTGGACAAAAAAGTTCCAAAGTGACAAAAACATGGACAAATGACAAAAATTAACAATTTTTAAAATTAGACTATCAAGAATCTTTGGATTTGTCAGCTTTTCATCTTTATTTTAGCTCAAAATTTGTCCATTTAATCTCCATTTTTAATACTTCTGTCGATTCTTATCCATAGTATTTTTTATAGTCCAGTAAAGGTGAATTTTGGATCATTTTTGTTTGGTTTTAAACTTTAACATCTAAATTCCTCAAGTAAATTCACGCTATAATTGATGAAATTACTGTATTTATCTTCAAATTTATTGCACACACACTGTCTAGGAGCAATAGAACACACTGAAAAATGCATAATATGGTCTTTTAATATAATCAAAAGCAAAAACAACCAAATACAGTGAGTACATATGCAATGAAAACAAAAAGAATAGCCATTTTATTCTCTATTTTCACTTATACTTTAGGTTGCTACCCTTATTATTTGTTGTAGTCCAGTAAAGTTGAATTTAATATCATTTTTGTTTGGCTTTAATCCTGAACATCAAGTAAATTCCCACTATAACTGCATAAACTGCTGTATTTGTTGGCCATGTAGCCAGTTTCTCCTTTAGATTGGAGTTTCTGCAGCGGTAGAATAAAACCTGTATGATCCCTGCAGGGTTTCAGGCAGCAGCAGCGTTCAGCACACATTTCTCTCTCCGATCCTCTGGGGCGTTAAAGTTCAGACTGGGTGAACGTCCAAGTGGCTGCTGTAAAGGTGGGAAGCCGCCATGGGTCAGTAATCCCTGTCTTAGCCGAGAATCCCAACCATCCGCGGGAGCAGCTGGAGGTGGTGATGTGTTGACAAAGTCTGTAGCCCGCAGCCTGTAGCCTGCAGCCTGTAGCCTGTAGCCTGTAGCCCGCAGCCCGCTGCCCGTAGCCCGCAGCCTGTAGCCCGTAGCCCGTAGCCCGTAGCCTGTAGCCTGCAGCCTGTAGCCTGTAGCCTGTAGCCCGCAGCCCGCTGCCCGTAGCCCGCAGCCTGTAGCCCGTAGCCTGTAGCCCGTAGCCTGTAGCCCGTGGCCCGCGGCCCGTGGCCCGCAGCCTGCGGCCCGTAGCCTGTAACCTGCAGCCTGTAGCCCTTAGCCCGTAGCCCGCAGCCTGTAGCCTGCTGCCTGTAGCCCGTAGCCCACAGCCCGTAGCCTGCAGCCTGTAGCCTGCTGCTTGTAGCCCCTAGCCCATAGCCTGCAGCCTGCAGCCTGCTGCCTGTAGCCCGTAGCCTGCAGCCTGTAGCCTGCTGCTTGTAGCCCCTAGCCTGCAGCCTGCTGCCTGTAGCCCGTAGCCCATAGCCTGCAGCCTGTAGCCTGTAGGACCATTGGTCCAGGACCTGGACCATTTTGAGTCATTTTAGATAGACAGTTTTGAAGGTTTTTAGATCATTTTAGTCATTTTAGACTGCTTTTGGACTGTTCTGAGTCATTTCAGACCATTTTTAGACTGTTTTGAGTCATTTTAGGATTATTTTAGACCATTTTTGGACAGTTTTGGATCTTTTTAAAATCATTTTTGTGCCATTTTAGACCATTTTTAGACCATTTTGAGTCATTTTAGATTTATTTTTGGACCATTTTTGGACAGTTTTGAATGTTTTTAGATCATTTTGAGTCATTTTAGACTGTTTTTGGACTGTTCTGAGTCATTTCAGACCATTTTTAGACTGTTTTGAGTCATTTTAGGATTATTTTAGACCATTTTTGGACAGTTTTGGATCTTTTTAAAATCATTTTTGTGCCATTTTAGACCATTTTTAGACCATTTTGAGTCATTTTAGATTTATTTTTGGACCATTTTTGGACAGTTTTGAATGTTTTTAGATCATTTTGAGTCATTTTAGACCATTTTTGAACTGTTTTGAATCATTTTAGATCATTTTAAAGTCATTTTTAGACCATTTTTGAACTGTTTTGAATCATTTTAGATCATTTTACAGTCATTTTAGACCATTTTGAATCTTTCTATATCGTTTTTTAGACCATCTAAATGATCACAAAAGACCATTTTCATTTTATATATTCTTTACACTTGTTAAGCCGAGCAGATGTTTCATATGAAAACAATACTTTAAATATTTTTTATTTGTATTTTATTACATTTTGTTTTACTTAAAATGGGTCAATTTGACTCACAACATAACAGGAGAGTGAATTGGAATTTTTTTTTTTTTTAGATTCAATTTGGTCTAAAAATGTCATTTTAGGGGTAAGTCCAGACTTATTTGATATTTTCAAAAATATATTCAAACATTCTTTCCTATGTTTCTTAGATTTGGTCTCAAGACAAGTACATTTACTCAACACCTGCATGTTTCAGTGTTTTGTACGTGGATTATTTGAAGTTTGATGGGTGGGACGTAAAATGTCCTCCAATTCTGGAATGACCCATTTAACCACTGAACGGATGTCGACACCCGTCCTACTCATGCAAACCAAAAAGTGTTTTTTTGCAAAGTCGTGACCTAAATCCTGCAGCTCGTTGGAGTCCGTCAAACACGCCCCGCTAAACACGCCGGACGTGCATGAACCTGCATGAAATATGTGTGATGAGGCTGATTTTTAAAGAGCTGCAGGCTGGAGGTGGATGTAAAGACAAGCAACAGGTCGAAACGTGCAGAAAAAAAACCCTGCTGTTTCAGTGGAGTTAAAAAGGTGAAAAGTCCTGGCAGTGTTATTGGGAAACATTTGATGCAAACACCGAAGCCGAACCATCCAAGTTTGGTTTTTAAAACAGGTTAAGACGTCTGTGCTGTCAGTTTTACTTCTTTTATTTACACATCACTGCAGAAAATGAGTCACAGAGCTGCTAATGGTGGATGTTAACAGAAAGCCTGAGACTGACTGGCTGCTTCCCCCGCTGTTAGTTTTTATATGAATAAAAATGGTGTCAATCTTATAATCTGGCTCAAAAAGAAGGTAAAAAAGCGGAATTAACTGTAACATATTTCAACTCAAGCTTCACTCATTTGGTTCATCAGCTCATATCTGTTTAGGGGCCACTATGACGAAGACTCATGTGGTGGTTAATGCCCTCCATAGCTGAAATATTCAACAACCGACAGGCGACACTTATCGTATTAGCAGCTTTTTCAGCCACTCGGCTCTAGAAATGCTGTCTTTTAAAAACCATTAATCACCACAGAAGTCTTTGTCACGGTGGCCCTGAAAAATGAAGACATTTTAGCTGATTTAAATACAGTAAAACTGTTTAGGTTTGTGGTCAAACATTGTAAAAGGTCAAAGTAGACTTTGTTTTCATAAAATATATATAACATAATACTTTTTTCTGTGTTTTTTTAGATATAATCTGTAATTTAACAAAGCAGGGAACCTCTGTGAAATAGTTTTTCTTTCAAATAACTGACAATATCTGTAAATATAACTTTGCTATTTCTCTTTAAATACAGTAAAAAGATAGTGTTTTTTCACGTAAAATGTTGCACAAATATAGAATTTTGGTTTGTTTAACAAGCAAATTAAGATTTATTTTTATGCAGTTTTTCTTGATATTATATCAGTAATTTAGCAAAACAGGAATAACCTGAAAAATACCTGCTCCCCCTTAAAAAAATTACCTTTTTTCACTCTTTAATTCACATAATTTCTCTTTTATATCTGTAGAAATAACTAAATTTTACACATGTAAAAAGTTATAAATAGTTGTTAAGAAACAAACAACTATTTATTAAAATACAGATATTTGATGTGGACATTCTTCACTGTTTTTTATTATTTGTAATTTCACAAAACAGGAAAAATCTGTAAAAATAAAAAGTTTTTCTTTCAAATAACTGCAAATATCTGTAAATATGCCTTGCTTATTTAAATACAGTTTTTAAAAAAGTATATTTTTTCATGTTAAATGTTATCAAAAGACAGAATTTTGTCTGTTTTTTTCACGGTTAACAAGCAAATTAAGATTTTTTAAAAATTATTATTTTTGATATCAATAATTTAACAAAACAGGATAAATAACAGTTGTTCTTTAAAATTACAGCAAACTGTTAAATAAAATAAGTTAAAAAATCTAATTTTTACAGTTTAGCTTGTTGAGAAAGACAGGCGTGAAATTCTAAATACAAGAAATTAAAATGCAGGAAAATGACCACTTCTTTGTGTCATTTAGGGGCTAATTTTAATATTTTGAAGTCTTTTAGGATCACAGGAACAGAGCTTCTTTCATAAAACTTCTTCTCACTTTAGAACATTTACTAAAATCGCTATCTCTCTCTCTGTCTTTGGGCGTTTTTAAGCCTTTGAATGGAGCCTCAGCTATTTTTAATCCCAGGCTGTGAGAGTCGGGAGGTTAAGACGAGACGGATAAGACGGATTGGAGCTAAAACTACCTTTATAATGTCAGCGCTCCGCCACTCCAGAAACAAAATTACACGGCACATCTAATTATTGATCGCCAGCAAATGTCACGGCGATCGCACGAGCCCTCGGTGTAAAATGTGAAGTGTGGAGTAAATCCTCACCTTTTTAATGCCACCGAGCAGCAGAATGGAAGGAGAGAAGAATCTGTAGCCTCCTAATTACTGCTGCAGCGTTGATCTCAGCCAGGTGTGACCGGACGGCGAAATGTCAAGAAGCTGCCGGCCAACAAGAATCAACTTTACAGAGGAGAAGCAGCTCCAGTCCGTTACAGTTTAATGAAGCTAATTCACTCCTCAGCCTCCACTCAGTTTCCCAGCTTCAAAAGCTGAACGAAAACATCCATTTTTATAAGTAATTATTCAGTCTGAGCCTTGATTTAAGAAGAAAAGTCTAAATTCTGTGATTCCAGCTTCTTAAATCAGGATATTTTCTGGTTTCTTTCCTCCTCTGTGACAGTAAACTGAATATTATTGGACAATTTGACATCTTGGGCTTTTTGGGAAACGCTGCATTACTGCAAATACACACAAAACAACCACAAAAAGCTGCAAAATTACTGAACAGGCACACAAAATGAACAAAAATAGAAGAAAAACTGCTTTAAAAGAGGCTTAAAATTACAACAAATTGACAAAATTACTGCAAAAAGACAAAAAATAATGTGCAAGATGAATAAAAAGAGAGAAAATTCACACAAACTGCTGTTGCATTACTGCAAATACACAACAACCACAGAAGGATACAAAATTAACAAAAGACACTCAAAATTGAGAAAAACTGCTGCAAAACAACTGTGAAAGAGAAGTAAAATGACAACAAATAGACTCAGAATAACTGCAAAAATGTAGAAAATTATACGACGACTAAAAATAGTCACAAAATGCATCAAAATAGATGCAAAATTGCCAAAAAGCAAGATAACTGATTGAAAAGATGCACAAAATGAACACAAATGGCTGATAAACAATTGTAAAAGAGGCATGAAATGATAATTCGACTCAGAATAACTGCAAAAAGGCACAAAATGATGCAAGATGATTAAAAAGAGACACAATGGACACAAATTGCTGCAAAACATCTGTAAAAGATTCATAAAGTGACAAGAAACAGATAATAGTAACTGCAAAAAGGGCCCAAATTATGCAAAATGACTTTAAAAAAGGCACAAAATATAAGCAAAAGGACGAAAAAGCAAGAGAAATGCTTGAAAAGACACACACAACACAAATTGCTGCAAAACAACCGTAAAAGAGGCGTAAAATTGACAAAATTACTGCAAAAAGTCACAAAATATACCAAAATAGAAGCAAAATGACTGTGAAATAGAGCTGCAGCGATTAACTGAATAATAAATAATAACAAAAACAGTCTAAGTTCTGTGATTGCAGCATCTGGAAATGTGAATTTTTCAGTTTTTTCCTCCTTTAGACTTTTCCAGCATCTAAATCTGCACTAGAGCTGCAAAAAAACGCATCTGTTCGTTGTAAAGTCTTAAATGAAACAGCAGATATTTCGATAATTTGAGCAATTTTTGAAGAAGAAAAGACTAAATTCTGTGATTCCAACTTCTTAAATGTGAATATTTTCTGGTTTCTTTCCTCCTCTGTGACACTAAACTGAATATATTTGGACAAAACAGGACATTTGAGGGATATTTAGTGTTATGGGACCGAATCTATGTGATTCCCTGAATGTCAGGATGCTGCCGACAGATATCATCTTTAGAGAACAGAATCTCGATCTCAGGTCCAATCGGTCATGTTTTAATGAACTTCATTCCATCTCTGCGTCCTGAATGTCGCTGCTACTTTCTGATTTGTCAGCAGCATTCCTTCCTTCGTGGCTGTAGCTGTTGTGAAAAAAAAAAAAAAAAAAAAGCCGTGTGACGCGTGATTCTTTTGTGGCAAAGCTTAAAAACCGGCTCTGCTTTTAGCACCGTGGGGAGCAGCCAGGACTTCACCTTTTCCTTCTGAAGCAGCGTTTTTATTTTTCCTTTACAAAGCTGGTCTTCTTTCCAGAACAAAGTCGCAGCTTCACACCGTCTGAAATGTGAATTGTGTTGCGGCGACCTTCTGGGTCATCAGGAGCTGCTCCTGCAGGACTGACATTAGCTGCTGCTGCTGCACACCACAACGAGTTTTACTGTAAAAATTACATTGAAGTGACTCTCACCAGCATTTTACTGCATTATTACAGCTGTCATGTACACTAAACCACAAAAATACATAAAATGACTGAAAATAGACCTAAAATGACCACAAAAAGACAGAAAATGTCAACAAAAGCACACAAAATGTCAATAAATGGACAAAAAATGAACCACAAAAGGCATCAAATAACATCAAAAAAGGCATAAAATGACAACAAAAAGACATAAATGAACACAAAAGGACAAAAATGTTCATAAATTGTCACAAATGAACCACAAGACATAAAATGACCATAAAATGTCAACAAAGGTTCACAGAAAGACATAAACTGACCAAATACGACATTAAATGACCACAAAAAGACATAACATGAACATAAAAAGACATAAAATGACAACAAAGATCCAGAAAGAGATATAAAATGAGCAAAAACGATATTAAATTACCACCACAAGGCATAAAATGACAACAAAGGTGCTACATTTACCTTCTAACTCTACATTTACCCTCTAATACTACATTTACCCTCTAATACTACATTTACCCTCTAACACTACATTTACCCTCTAATACTATATTTACCCTCTAATACTACATTTAGCCTCTAACACTACATTTACCCTCTAACACTACATTTACCTTCTAACACTACATTTATCCTCTAATACTATATTTACCCTCTAACACTACATTTACCCTCTAATACTACATTTACCCTCTAACACTACATTTACCCTCTAATACTATATTTACCCTCTAACACTACATTTACCCTCTAACACTACATTTACCTTCTAACACTACATTTGTCCTCTAATACAACATTTACCCTCTAACACTATATTTACCCTCTAACACTACATTTACCCTCTAACACTACATTTACCTTCTAACACTACATTTATCCTCTAACACTATATTTACCCTCTAACACTACATTTACCCTCTAATACTACATTTACCCTCTAACACTACATTTACCCTCTAACACTACATTTACCCTCTAACACTACATTTACCCTCCAACACTACATTTACCCTCCAACACTACATTTACCCTCTAACACTACATTTACCCTCTAACGCTACATTTACCCTCTAACGCTACATTTACCCTCTAACGCTACATTTACCTTCTAACACTACATTTATCCTCTAATACAACATTTACCCTCTAACACTACATTTATCCTCTAACACTACATTTATCCTCTAACACTACATTTACCTTCTAACACTACATTTACCCTGTAATACTATATTTACCGTCTAATGCTACATTTACCCTCTAGTGCTACATTTACCCTCTAACACTACATTTACCCTTCAACACTACATTTACCCTCCAACACTACATTTACCCTCTAACACTACATTTACCCTCTAACGCTACATTTACCCTCTAATCCTTTTAGTTTTTATACATTGCAGAGGTAGATCAACTGTATTCCAGTTGCTCTAACGTACTTGAAATGTGTATTTTCTAGGAAAATTGTGTCAGATTCGGGCTTTATATTAGTAGATAATCAAAATTAACTGCCCCCGATCGAATCGGGGAAAATAATCCTGATCATCTCTAGTTTCTACTCCTGCATCTGTTGCTATCTTCCTCCATCATTTCCCTCCATCCGTGGTTTGTTCTTCCAAACACCTCGCTGCCTGACTGACTGGCATCCCTTCATAAAACCCCGACATGTTTTTCTTCTTCCCTCTGCTCTTATGAACAAATCAGTTTTCCTTCTCCATGGATGCTGTCGTCTCTCTTTGCCCTCATGGTGTTTTTATTGCCTCCCCCTCTGTTTGAAAGGACCAGGAGAACCATCCTTCAGTTTCATCTGCCTCCTCTAAACCCTTCAGCCGGTCGGACAGCAGACGTCTTTGTTTCCTCCTATAGAAGCTGCTGAGTAGAAAAGTCTTCCTCCAGGGCCGACACCTGTCAGCTGAAGAGTCGGGAAGTGATGCTAAGTGATCCTCTTTCTCCGTCTCCGTGTTCGCAAAGCGTCGAGATGTTTTGTTGAGCCGTCACGCCGTTTCTCCGACGCTCTTTGTGTCTCAGGAAGCCTCAGCAAGGAGAAGCCGATCGTTAGCTGGAAACACTGGAAACACTGACGTCTCACAGGACGAGTCTTTGGAGGTTTCTGCTGCTGTGACCTTTTTTCTACCGTGCAAAACATTTGCATTCAGGAAAAGCTACACCTCATGCATTTTTATTTACCTGGCACGAGTATACATGGGTCTTTATGGATACTTAGACACACACCTTTAGATTTGGTACTGATTTTCATTCGTACAGGTTATGTTTGTGACATTTTAGTATTATTGTTATCAACAAAAGTAAAAAAAAAGACCTAAACTGTTCATAAAATGTCCATAAACGGTTACAAATTGACCACAAGAGACCTAAAATGATCATGAAAAGAAATAAAATGACAACAAAAGCACACGAAATGTTAACAGAAGTTAAAAAAAGACATCAAATGACCAAAAACAGCATTAAATGGCCATAAAAGACATGAAACACCAAAAAAAGTACACAAAATGTCTTTAAATTGACCAAAAATGTCCCATAAAAGGCATAAAATGAAAACAAATGTCAACAAAGGTTCACAAAAACACATTAACTGGCTGAAAATGACATTAGATGACCATAAAAGACATGAAATGACAACAAAAGTAAACAAGCTTTTATAAATGATCACAAATTGACCACAAAAGAATTAAAATGAACATAAAAAGACGTAAAATGACAACAAAAGCACACAAAATGTCAACAAAGGTTAAAAAAATGACCTAAATTGACCAAAACAACATGAAATAACAACAAAAACAATGAAAATGATCACATAAGTACATAGAATGTCTATTAAAGGTCACAAATTGACCACAGAAGAACCTAAGTGACCACAAAAGACAAAATGTCTAGAAATGGACAAAAAATTTACCACAAAGGGCATAAAATGACAACAAAAAGACATAAATGAACAACAAAAGTTCAAAAACTTTCTATAAATATTCACAAATTGACCACAAAAGACCTAAAATGACAACGAAAGCACACAAAATATAAGACAAAGGTTCACAAAAAGACATAAACTGGCCAAAAAAGACATGAAATGACCATAAAAAACATGAGGGATGGACATGGTTAGCAGCAACACTCAGGCAGGCTGTGGAGTTTAAACCATCAGAAGTTGGTACTAAGAAGATATCCTCCACTCCATTACACCACCAGCAAGCTGAACCGTTGATACAAGAAGGATGGGTCCATGCTTTATGGTGTTTATGTCTAATGTGTTTGGTCATTTTCAATCTCTTTTTGTAGTTTTTTGTCTATTTTTGGTCATTGTCAATCTCTTTTTGTTATGTTATTGTCTAATTATTTGTTATTTTCAGTCTTTTTGTAGTTTTTTGTTGCATTTATTGTCATTTTGGATCTCTTTTTGTTGTTTTGATCACGTCTACAAGAATAAATGAGTTGAGTTACAGCCATGTGATTGGCTGATTAGCTATTTGTGTTAACAAGCAACTGAACGTGTGTACCTAATAAAGTGGTTGGTGAGTGAATACCATAACACTAACATATCTATCATATATTACTGAAATTCCTGGAGATCACCTGCCTTTTTATACATTTTATCTGCAAAATATTTTGATTATTGGGGATTTTAGGATGTCATTTTAGACGTAGGAACTTCTGGTGTTTCTTTTTCACCTTTTTTTCTTCTCATAAGTGAGGAAAATGAGTGTTTATGTGGAAGATTTTGGTGAACCAAAGTTTAGCGCAAACACAGTATTTAACCCTCCTGTTGTCCTCATTAATGGGCACCAAAAAATATTGTTTCCTCGTTTGAAAAAAAATTCAAAAATTCAGCAAAAAAGTTCAACAAATTTCTGAAAATTTGCAAAACCTTCAGGAAGAAAATTCCAGAAATTCCTTAAAAGTTTCCCTTAAAAATTTTATTTAAAAAAAAATTAAAAATCCCCCAAATTTGGCAAGAAAATTCTTGTAAATATTTTCAAAAAATGAGTAAAAATCTTCTAAACAAATCCTAAAAATATCTAAAGTGATTCCATATATATCAGTACAATTTCTAATATTTTCTTTAAGAACATTCACATAAAAATCAACCAAAATCCAGCAAAATTCGCTGGATTTTGGTTGATTTTTTATGAATGTTCCTAAGAAACATTTTTGACATTTCTTTTTTCCACCAATAAATTTTCAAAAATGTTGAAAATGTGGACATCAGAAGTTTCACTGTGAAAATATTTTTTTCCCACATTTTCAAACTTTAAAACGGGTCAGTTTTGACCCGCAGGACGACACGAGGGTTAAACAGTGAATGCAACAAGTCCAGCAGGTGAATCGGATCACAAAGACGAGATGAGATTCATTTTGTTGGCTCTTGGTTTCATAATTGTGCGTTTTTTTTCTTTTGCAGAGGTTTATAGTGTGTTCTACTGGAACAGAAGCTGTCATGTTGCAGTAAAAAACGTTGTAATTTGTAGCTTCAGCGTGAAAATCACTCGCATGTGGATGCGAGCGCTCGTCGTCTCGTCGTCCCTCGGGGTGGAAGTGATCGGCAGCTTGTCAAATTTCAGGAACGTCGACGCTCCGACACCGACAGCGTTTCTGGGTGGAAACACGGGGAATAATTAAATTTTCATCGTGTGATTGTTATTCATCTTGGAGTCTTGGTATCCGTCGGTTCGGAGGCGTCTTAATGAATTCACACCGACCTGATGCTCCACGCTCCCCTCCGCCTGCGGGCGTCTTAATCAGATTCACATCATCTCCGATGTAAAGCGAATACATTAGCCTTTCAACCCCGATCCCGCAGCTCTGCAGGAGGGAAAAGGAAAACTGTTGCTTTGCTTGTTTATTTCTATCATTTGCAGGTTTTTATCTGGGAGTCTGCCGCTCCTCTCGGGCTGATTTGACAGCCGGTCAAGTTTGAAGCGAGCTGTCAGCTGCACTATATTTGGACTTCGCTTGTCTCCGAGAGCGAGAGGTGGGCGGAAAACGAGAGGCTTCAGCCCGCTGAAGGCTTTTCTGAGAGTCTGGCTGGGTGCGATTCGTGTCCACGTGGGAGTAGCGTTGTGTGGCGGCCGTCTCCGAGCGAGGAGGTAGTTAAAGTCAGGGAGCAGCCGACGACAACCGGCTGCCAGAGTCGGTCCGGGGGGATTTCTTCTGGAAGCTTTTGGCGGCTGACAGACGGACAGAGGCTGATTCTAATTGGCTGAGACGAAGTGACAGCCGAGACCATTATTTAGCTCCATTCTCAGCGTCCTACGGCAGCCTGGAAGACCAATTAGTGACACTTTCGTAGCTCCTTTTGTTGATATTTATCTTTCAGAACAAACTTGTTACAGTTCAGCCCAATTTGATCTCAAATGACCAGTAAAATTAGAACTAATAACCGATAAATATAATTAGAAATAACAAACTACAAATATTTCACTTTGTTTTAGTGCAAAAAAAAAGTGAAAATCATCACATTTAACCCTCGTGTCGTCCTGCAGGTCAAAATTAACCTGTTTTAAAGTTTGAAAATGTGGAGAAAAAAAATATTTTCACAGTGAAACTTCTGATGTCCACATTTTCAACATTTTTAGGAAATTTTTGAACATTTTTGGTGGAAAAAAGAAATGTCAAAAATGTGTCTTAAGAACATTCACAAAAAAATCAACCAAAATCCAGTGAAATTCGCTGGATTTTGGTTGATTTTTTGTGGATGTTCTTAAAGAAAACAGAAGTTTTACTGATGTATATGTAATCACTAGATAGTTTTAGGATTTTTTGGAAGATTTTCACTCATTTTTAAAAAAATACAAGAATTTTCTTGCCACATTTGGCGGATTTTTTAGAATAAAACTTTTAAGGGAAATTTTTAAGGAAATATTGCAATTTTCTTCCTGAAGGTTTTGCAAATTTTCTGAAATTTGGGGGATTTTTTTGCTGAATTTTGGGATTTTTTTCAGACAAGGAAACAATATTTTTGGTGCCCATAAATGAGGACAACAGGAGGGTTAATGCACTATTCTTTTGTAAAACATAAAGAATAGACTGAAATTTCTTAAGTAAAGTAAGTGTCAGGTCATTAACTAGCACTAAAATCTTTGTCATGGTGCCTGTTGTTAGCTGAACTCCCACAATGCTCTCTGCTTTTTACCATCTGAGTGACACCTCCTCTGGTTGATAACATATTAAACCTCTACAGCTAGTCTACGATATATTTTCTGACATGCATGGCCTTCTTCTTTCTTCTTCTTATCAGTTGATATTTTTTTAATTGTCACTGTTTTGCTGAAAACTACAACAAAATTGTGTAAAATGTCATTAATTATTAAAATAAATTAACTATGGACTGTTTTTACCCACAAACACATGATATTTAATTGTTTGGTTACATTATCTGCACAATTGTACAAACGCTGTCCTAGTTCTGGCTTCCCTTGAACACATGAGATCTTTTCTAAGGTCATTAACCACCACAAGAGTCTTTGTCATGGCGCCCCATTGCTAGCTAAACTCCCACAATTCTCTCTGCTTGTTATAATCTGAATGACGCCTCCTCTGGTCTGTCCAGTATTAAACAGTAAGGAACTCCACCTCTACAGCTAAACAACAATGACATGCACAACCTTCTTCTTCTTTCTCAGTGAAATCCGAGCATAATAACCGATAAATAACCACAACTCCAAATGTTTTCTTCTGTTTTACTGCAGAAAAAGTACAGTTCTTGAAATGTTCACATTTAATGAACTATCTTTTAGCAAAACATTGTGAACAAGCAGACATTTCTTTGAAAAAAATAAGTGCAAAAGAGACAAAATAATGCTCTGCTGCTGTCATTGCTGTGGATGATTTTTTTTTCCCCAGAAATTTGACACAATATGCAGTGAAAATCAAACCAAAAAAACCTCACAGAGCAACGAAACAAACTCCACAAATAAGCAATAAGAAAAGACTATGGTTCTTGTAATTGTCTAAAGCATTAATTGTGTTTCTCAACCCAAAGTGAAGACGTTTTCTTGAGGTCGGGGTCTTTACAAAATGTCACAGAACAAAATAACTTTATTGGTGAAGCTTTGTTTTTCATGTGATAGAAATCAAACTGACTTTGGGCTTTGGATTGTAAAATATTAGAATAGATGGCCTTCATTGTCACTGTGCTGCTGCAAACTACAACAAAATCGTATAAATGACTGATTAATCGTTAAAACAAGTGAACTATTTTTGAACTCTGAACTTTTTTTTACCCACAAACATGTGATATTCATCGCCAAGATAGTTTGGTTATGTTATCTGCACATGCATGGCCTTCTTCTTTCTTCTTGGAGTTGCATGCAAGCTTTTGTTTTGTAGTGTATGTACCTGAATGTCCTAAAACTTTTTTCAAATGGGATATTGTATGGAAGCATGAAGTCTGCAAAATAGTGATAGAAAAAAACTCGCTTCACATGCAGAGATGTAAGCTTTGTCATGACTACGACCGATTCCCCCAAAAGGAACGCCACAAAAAGACTTAAACCGATAAAATAGACAAGCGTAATTTGACAATTGGCGTTCTAGCATCAATTATGGTGCTTAAGTTCTGCAAAAAGTAGCATGTGGATCTTGCTGAACTTTATTCAACTGATATTATTAGCACTTTTTCCACAGTAGTCCCCATCAGTCGGTCTTGAAACATTTACATTATATCAGTGAATTTTGAAGATTTACACACAACAGAATACAGGCTGGAAGCTGTTTTGTTGTCTACGTATGGTTCTTCTTGTTCATCCAACCCTTTACTGCAGAATTTCCACCTGTTCCTTCATTATTTCTACCAAAGCTAGGGCTAGGCGATAAATCGATTTTATCGATTAATTCGAGTTTGTACTTAATGTCGATTTGTTTTAATGAAAATCGATTTTCTCATCAACATCCGCCACCAACACCTTCCCGCTGGGCTCCCGTAGTTCAGAGTGCGCCCCCCTCCCCCCCACGCTTGATACACAAACAACATGGCGGCGAGCGGTGCAGATCTAAAGGTACGTGTCCACTAGATGCTATTTTCCCACACGGCAACGCACCACATCTGAAAATCACACGGACGGCGGGCGGTCACTAGCGGACCACAACATGGTCACATGACAGCGCTGAGCAACAGCAGGCCACTACGTGGTCACATGACCGAGCTTTCAGCTGGACAGTCCTGCAGACAAGTCGGATAAACACAGCGGCTCGGCCGCAAACTTTCCCTTTTATTTCAAAAATGCGTCACCGAAAAGTATTTCTGAAAGCATTTGAGGCGAGAAATAATCTGTGCAGCAGCTGAATCTGTCCTGGTTTTAGGTCACTGACGCCTAGTTTAGAAGTTTGAGGACAGTTTCACGATGTGTGGAATCTCCTCACGCAGCATCCAATTTGCATAAAGTAGAAGTCAGTCTACTTTATGCAAATGAGCTGCAGCCCTCTCCAGGTAAACACACTGGATCACAGCTGGAAACCCACCGCAACCGGACCAGCATGCCACATGCGGCGCATTTCCAGCTGCAATCTGGTGTGTTTACCTGGAGAGGGCCGCAGCTCATTTGCATAAAGTAGACTGGACTCCGGCGTGCAGAGATTAGGTAGGGGGTTTAAAAAAAAAAAAAATTGGATAAATCGTGAATCTGGATTTTTTGTGAAAAAATCGGAGATTTTTTTTTTAGGCCATATCGCCCAGCCCTAACCAAAGCCTTGGTTTTTTCACACTATCTAGCTCCTCGTTAACCGCAGATGATCAGTTATGCTTGGAAAATAAAACTTTTTCCATTGAAAGCAGGCAAACATGCTCAAAAGTCACCAGTTAGACTGCAAATAACCAAGCAGGTCTGCCTTATTGTGCCACAAATGCACCAAAATTGCATCCAAATCTTCTGTAAATCTTAATTGCAAAGACAAATACTGTTACCCCTTGACCGTTTTTGCCATTTCCGCAACACCGTCAACATCCAGCGAGTCAGAATACGCTCTTAGAGACATCTCAGGACTGGCGAAGTTCGATAAATAAGATGTAAACATCACTAAACGTCATTCTGTTGCTTCGTCATTCTGAACGTGTTCATCTCGTCAGTTTTCGCATCCGGCCTCAGGCCCGGCTGTTCCTGAGTGCTGCCTCTCACTCTTGTTTTTTCTGCTTGATTGAAATGTGCTCTGTTTGGCCAAATTGAATTCTGGTGTCAGGTGTGGAAGCTTCCAGCCCCCGGAGAGACCAGACAAACTCCAACTCGAAAAGTCAAATGCAGTTAACGGAGGCAGGCAGCTCTCCAGAGACAGCTGGACTCGCTGGCAGCACGTATTTCTCCGCTTAAGGCATTTTTTTTTTTTTTTTTTGTTTTGTTATTGTTCATATAAAGCAGCGAGGCCAACCAGCGTTCCTCTGCATTTTAGGGACTCGAGACTCAACCTGAGGACAGACATGATGCAATTTTTCCTGATTAAAGGTCAAAATAATTTTTCAGATTTATAATACACCAGGTCCTCGACTTACGACGTTTCGTGGTTTCATCGCCATCTTCCATAAATTTATTAAGAAATTCTTGTTCCACCATTCTGATGTGAGGCGTTTGCAATGTTAAAACTAATTTCTCGCAGGAACTAGTTGACGAGCAGAGCGGACGAATACGTCGTCACGCGGCGCTATATGAGGAAGACGACTTGGTGTACATTCGGCGATTGTACGCCACATATGTCACAGTATGTGAGTTCTGACTTGCAGTAAAAATCGAGTTATGTTGCACCATAGGAACGGAATTTTTACGCAAGTCGAGGACCCCTGTATATTAACTGACAATCTAGAAAAAGAAAAAGGTCATGCATGTCAGAAAATGTATTATTGCACCATTCTGACAAATGATACAGGTCTGACACTGTAAAAAAAAAGAATAAAATGTGGTAGAATCTAAGTAAAATTTACGTTTGATGACAGCTTGCTACAACTTACCAAAAGAAAAAGAAAAATATCTTGACAGCTACGATGACTCAACCTGAGGACAGCCACTATGCAACTTTTCCTGAACTTTAACTGATTAATAATACACCACATCCTTGGTTTAAGACGCCTTCGACCTACGGTGTTTTGTGGTTTTGTCGCCATCTCCC
Organism: Amphiprion ocellaris; assembly: GCF_022539595.1. Taxonomy (NCBI): domain Eukaryota; kingdom Metazoa; phylum Chordata; class Actinopteri; family Pomacentridae; genus Amphiprion; species Amphiprion ocellaris. The sequence goes on from NC_072768.1 coordinate 39,144,730, forward strand.
GTAAATTTATTAAGAAGTTGGAATAGGAACTAGTTGGCGGACGAATGCGTCGTCATGGGGTGCCATACGAGGAAGATGGCTTTGTTCACATTCGGCAATTGTACGCCACATACGTCAAAGAATTTGAGTTACGTCTTATCGCGAAAATTGAGTTACGTTGTGCCGTAGGAACGGAATTCAGACAAAAGTTGAGGCCCCCCTGTATTTTCATCAAATCAAAGTAAAATTAACGTGATGACAGCTAACTACAGGGGGTCCTTGGTTTACAACACCCTCAACTTACGGCAATTCAAAGTTACGTCAGAACTGGTTACGTGGAACTAAGTGGCGAGTGGAGCGGATGAATACGTCGTCACGCTGCGCTATCAGACGGCTTTGTTTCCATTCTCTGGTTGTACGCCACCTTGGATTGTGCTACATTCACTAACTTCTTGTCCTTCATTATGGCTCCCAGCGTAAGTCAGACTCTTCTGATGCTTTGAAGGAAAGGGAAGCCATCTCCATGGAAGTGAAATTAGACAAAAGAAAATGCTCGGAACCTGACTTTTACATACAACTGATAAATATTGTGATGCATGGAATGGCTTTGTTTACATTTTCACCGGAGTTCCAACTTACGGTGAAAATCGACTTGCATCCGTAGGAACAAAACTCTGATGTAAGTTGAGGACCCCTTGTACATCTTCATCAACATATAAATGAAAATATCCCGACAGCCTCGATGATGCTTAGGACTCAACCTGAGGACAGCCACTACGCAACTAGTGACTGGCATGAAAAGAAGAAGGTCGTACATGTCAGAAAATGTATTATTGTACCATTACTACAAATGATACAGGTCTGACAGTGCAGAAATTATGAATGAGACGTGGAAATCACTTCAGTTTTTGGCCAGATAAAGGCAAATTCGTGTTGATTGATTTAATTTTTTAAAAAAATGAATCGATTCAGCTTTGAAGACACTAATCTAACAAATTCAGCATTATTTATTATGCAGACATCAGGTCAATTAAAATAGATATTTGGCTATGTTTAATGGAGCATCAACAGTCTGAAATTTAAGTTTTGTGCGTTATGGAGATTCCGACATTAAAGAATCCTGAAACTCCTTGAGACAAGTAAAGTTTCGGCAGATGATAGAACCCAAATAGGATTTTACCGCCGGTTATTAGGGTCGGCGGACTAAGAGGGTTTACAACTCAATTACACTGCGGCGTTAGATGAATGACGACACCTCTCACGGCACATCTCATGCCTCCGTCTGTCTTTCATCTCGTGTTGAAAGGCTTTAACGCTTCACTTTGTAGTGGGACTTCATTTAAGCCTCGGCGTTCGCTGAGGGAATTTTTGCCTTCACAAGTCACTCTCGTATCACATCCTCTCCAAAGTGCCCCTTTTTATTCCACAATTTGCCCACATTTTAATTCCTTAATACTTTTTTTTGAGTTATCTGTCATCAAATATTATATGTTCTCCTTTTTTGAATACACGCTGATTTAATAAACGGATGATCTCCTAAAGGGCCGCAATGAAATTCAGTCTGTAAAGATAATGTGACAGCGGAGCCAAATGGATAATCCAGTGATGTATAAGTGATGAATTATATCACCAGAGACGTGGCTGTAATAACGCTCGCCCTGTCATAAATGTTTAATAAGGGTGTTTCAAAATGCACAGCACCGACAGAAAGTGGTGTCCACAATGGATCGCTTTTACTCAGGGCTAAAGATCCGCTGTCAGCAAATCAATGGAGGAGATTGAGGCTGTAGCGAGACAGTTTGTTAGGCCGGCTGGCACCGCGGGGCCTGTCTTGTCCTTGGCATGTCTTACTTTGTTTTATTTTGTTTGGTCATTTTACTTCCCTGTCAGTGTTCTTCTGTTTTTTGGAGGAAAGGGAGGATTTAACTAAGCCTCGCTGAAGAGGAAAAAGTTGAGCAGGATGGAAAGAACAATGGATGCTGAATGATGATAATACAGCCGAGAACAAAAGACCATGTATATCACGACAGTCTTGAGTGTCCAAGGACTCCTGTAACTCTTAATTTTCTATGTTTGAATCATTGAAACACATGAATTGTGGTTCTTTCTTAGATTTATTAAAGGTCTTCTGGGTCAAAAATATACATGCATCAACTTGAATTCTCAGTTTGTGTAAAGAGAAAGATGTTGTAATGAGATTTTCTTAGTTTCATGGCCTCTTACAGTTGACTTGACTCTTATTACAGTTGACTACAGCTGCTGACTCCTCTGAGCCACTATAATTAGAACCCATTAGATCCACTCATTAGACTCATATCTATACATAAAGTCAGGAACAAAAGCATCTATACGCTTTTAAATTCCATTTAAAACATGTTAGTCTTGAGTTTCCAATGACTCCTAGAACTCTGGATTCTCTATGATGAAATCACTGAGACACACAAATCTTTGTAACAAAAAACAATCATGTATTTTGGTTCTTTCATAGATTTATTTAAGGTCTTTTGGGTCAAAAATAAATATACAGCAACTTGAATTATCAATTTGTGTAAAGAGAAAGCCATTTTAATCAAATTTTCTTAGTTTAATGGCCTCTTAACTTCTCCTGAGTGATTACGATTCATTACAGCTCTGATCCAGTTTAAATAGAACCCATTAGATCCACTCATTAGACTCAGACACTACAATGGGAAAATGTGAGGAGCTCAGCAAAGATCTGAAAAAGCAAATCATTGACTTGAACAAGTCAGAAAGACACTTGGAGCCATTTCAAAGCAGCTTCAGATCCAGAATCATGTTTGTCAGAATAAAGTTCATGGTCCAGTTGTGTTACTGCCACCATCAGGAAGAAAACACATGGTTTCAGATTACCTTGGGTGGGTCTTGGACTTTTTAGTAGTAGTTCATGTTTGGTTTTGGTCACAACTTTTCCCTGGTTTTTGACTTTTTGAGGACTGGTTTCAGACTGTCTTAGGCGGGTCTTAGACTTTTTTCAAACCCCAAGAACACCAAACCTACCATCAAGCATGGTGGTGGCAGTATCATGCTCTGTGGAACTGGAGCTTCACACAAAGTAAATGGAATAATGAAGAAGGAGGATCACCTCCACGTTCTTCAGGAAAACCTAAAACCATCAGCAGAAGCTTGATCTTGGACACAGCTGGATGTTTCAACAAGACAATGAGCCCAAACACACATCAGACGTGGTAAAGAAATGGTTCCATCAGGCTGGAATGAAGGTTCTAGACTGGTCTCCCCAAAGTCCTGACTTAGACCCATCAAGAACCTGAAGAAACAAGTCAGAAAGACGACAAATTTAGTTGAACTGAACCAATTCTATCCAGAGGAGTCAAAGATAAACCAGACGATGGAAACCAAAAGAACCTAGTTTAGGTGTATGTATATTTATGACCCAACAGGTTTTGTCGTATTTCCAGAAGACCTTTAATAAATCTATAGAAGAACCAAAATTCAATATTGTTTTTGTGACAAAGATTTATGTGTTTTAATGATTCCATCGTAGAAAATTCAGAGTTATTGGAAACTCAAGACCGCCAGTGTAATACACAGTCTGGAAAGTTTTGTTCACGACTGTATATCTACAATCCTGCACCATGTGTGAACCGGAAGAACTTTTTTGTGCCGTTTAAAGGACACTTTAACTGAGTGGACGCCTCATTACTTTAGCCTCCCTGAGTTTTATTTGATTTTAATCTCTCTCTTTGTCCTCTGACAGTCCAGCTGCTACCATCCAGCTGTGAGAACTCAGAGTCTTCTTTAATTATCGTCCAGCACTGATAGCAATAAGGTTTACGAGCTCTAGCGGGTGATTGAGTTTTTTTATTTATTTTTTATTTTTTGCAGTTGCAGCCTGGAGGTGCATTCGAACTGTGAACTTTATTGGTGTTTTTATCAAGTTATCAGATTGCTCTCCGATTGCATCCTCGTGAAAAAAATCTTTAAAGAAAATCTGACGGTCAAAATCAGGAGGAGGAGTGGTCTGTTTTCTGCGACAAGGACACCCAGGGGTTTTTGGACTTTACTTATTCGTCCACATCGTGTTATGACTGTCATTGTTGTATTTTGTGGAGGGTTTAGTGAACTCTAATAACAGCCGGTTGAATTGACTAAAATGAGAGCTGCTTATAATAAACCTTACAGTAACTCGAACATTTGTGCTCCAGTTTAAATATTTCTAAGTTCCACAGATGTGTCATCTCTGTTGCTGCCACCCAGAGTGAGTCTACAGCTTTTTATCAAAAAAATCTGAATTATGTTCAGTCTGAATACAAATTAACCTCACAGAGCAACAGAACAGGCTCCACAAATAAACAATAAGAAAAGACAATCACTCTTCTAATTGTCTAAAACACAAATTGTATTTCTCAACCCAAAGTGAAGACGTTTTCTTAAGGTCAGGATATTGATGAGTCTTTACAAAATGTCACCGAACAAAAGAACTTTATTAGTGAAGCTTCGTTTTTCCTTTGACAGAAAGCAAACTGACTTTGGGCTTTGAGTTGCTTCAAAGAAAATCAAGAAATTAAAAACTTTAAAATTGAAGACCTTTGCAAAAGAAGGCTGAAATCTTATAAATAATTGATAAACCATTAAAACAGATGACTTATTTTTGAAATATGAACAATTTTTTACCCAACAACAAGTGATATTCATCGCCAAAATGGTTGGGTTATGTTAGCTGCCCAATTGTACAAACATTTTCCTAGCTTCTTTTGAATAGGTAAGAACTTTCCCGAGGTCATTAACCACCACAGAAATCTTTGTCATGGTGCCTCTTTACTAGCTAAACCCTCAGCTCTCTGCTTACTAGCATGAACTGAATCTGAGCGACATCTCCTCTGGTCTCTACAGTATTAAACAGTAAGAAATTCCACTACCACAGCTGATCTATGATAAATTTTCGGACACACACAACCTTCTTCTTCTCACATCTTCTTATCGGTTGACATTTTTTTAAATTTAAATGACAATTACTCCAATAATCGCTAACATCCCTGATGCAAAAATGAGGGTATGCAAACTAAACACAACTTCTAATTAGCATGAAATAGCATGCCGTGAAGTTGTTTACTCGACTACAGCTTCTAAGGTCAAAATAAACTTCAGTCTCACTTTCATTAAGTTTATTGTTTCATTCACAAATCTGTAAAAATGATGAAAATCTGGAGACAAGAGCATCACAAAACGTATGTTTAAAAAAATCTTGGAATACTGTAATGTCCTGTGGTCATTAACCACCACATAAGTCTTTGTCATGGTGCTTGTTGCTAGCTAAAATCCCACAATGCTCTCTGCTTGCCAACATGAACTGCCTATAATCTGAGTACCATATATATATCTACAATGCATTTTCTGACATGGACAACCTTCTTCTTCTTCCATCTTCTTATTGGTTGATATATTTTTAATTTAAACAGCCATTAATCCAATAACCGCTAACATCCCTAGTCTGAGTGATGTCCCCTCTGGTCTCTACAGCATCAAAGCAGTAAGAGACTCCACCTCTGCAGCTAATCTACAATACATTTTCTGACATGCATGACCTTCTTCGTCTTCTTCATATTGGTTGATGTGTTTTTAATTTAAATGACAATTACTTCGATAACCGCTAACATCCATAGCATTAGGATGAACTAGCATGTGGTGAAGTTGTTTAGTCAACTACAGTTTCCAAGGTCAAAATAAACAAAGTCTTTGTCATGGTGCTCATTGCTAGCTAAACTCCCACAGTGTTCTCTGCTTGCAAACATGAACTGTGGTCTGAGTGACGCCTTTACAGTGTTAAACAGTATGAAACTGCTACTACAGCCAATCTACAATGCATTTTCTGACACTTACGACCTCCTTCTTCTTCCTTTTCCTTATTGGTTAATGTGTTTTTTATTTAGATTACAATTCATCCGATAACCGCTAACAACCCTAGACTGAGTGGCGCCTCTATCGTATTATACAGTAAGAAACTCTACTACTACAGCTAATCTACAATACATTATCTGACATGCACAACTTTCTTTTTATTCTGTCTTATTATCGGTTTATATATGTTTAATGTAAAAGGCTATTAATCCGATAATCGTTAACATCCCTGATACAAAAGCGATGGTGTGGAAACTAAACACAACTGCTAATTAGCATGAAATAGCATGCAGTGAAGTTGTTTAGTCGACTACAGTTTTTAAGGCCAAAGTAAGCTTTGATTCCATTGGGTTCCCTCCACTCCCAGAGTTATGATCCTGATTGCACCGTCGTCAGTATTGATCTGACGGGCTGCAGCAGTGAAATGATTGCGTGCCTTCCCTCCCCCGGTGTTAATCCTTTGTTTCTACTCCACGGGGAGCTCCGTTGCGTTTCTCCAGCTGCCACTTTAGATATTTGCATCTGTGTTTGTGTGTTTTTGCGCCTCCACTCCGGTCCTAATTGAGGATTTGTATTCATTAAAAGTCGCGGGTGAACGCTGAGATGTGAGTCCACACCTGTTGTTTGTGTCGGCGGCGGCAACTCTGTTGGAGGCGGGTCAGGATTAACGGCATCCAACCGTCCTCCTTCCCCTCCCTCATCAATAATCACAATCACATCATGAATCCCCAATTATCTCCCAAGCTGCTGCCCCCCGGGCCACATCTGAGTCTGTCTTCGAAATAATGAAAAGAGTTTTTTTTTTTTGAAGCTATTAATGCGCTTCCCGCTGTAGATTTTCGTATTAATTATTCTTTCCATTGTATCTCATTAGTGCTGAGAGGGGAGATTAAGTTTTGATAAAAAGGGGTGTGTTTGGGCAGTTTTCAGATCAGCTTCCTCGCAGTTTGCCGGGAACAGAGATGCTCAGATGACTGGCAGCAAAGCAGGGAATGTAGAGGAGCTTGTTAGCTTCACACACCTACCAGGTAGCAATATGCTGGGAGTTTTCTAATGAGGCGGCTGCTTTCATGTGGACCGAAGCTTTAATCCCCAACACATCAGTGGCGTGACATATGGAAAACAGAGCGCTGTTTGTCACCTACACACCTCCTCTTCTGGTTTATTCTCTTCACTTTCCTCTGAAGTTAATCCACCTGCTCCTTTATTCCTCATTTATTACCAACGCCTTCATTCCTGCGATTTCTCTGTCGCTTCTGTTCGTTATTTCGACTTCCTGTCCTCATTCTGTCGTTGGATATGGACAAAAGATTGCTTTTGTGTGCAAACTCACTTACACAGTAAAAACAATAACGACAAACAAAAAACTGTAAAAAAAAAAAAAAAATGAAAATGTTAAAGTACTGCAAAAATAACAATGTCTTTAGAAAAATTATATTTTTAGCCAATTTAAATGCAAAAAAATTAAACTTTATGGTCAACCATAAAAGATTTTTAATGCTCTGACCTTTTTTTAAAAATCTGTTTTATTTTACAGTTAACATCCATATTTATGCATTATTTTTATTTTACATTAAAAAAATTGTGGAATTCCCAACATTGTAAAATATCCAATGTTATGGACATTATTTGCAGTTTAGTCCTGGTTTTATAGCAAACATGTAAATTCTTCTGTCTTTATTGTGTTTTCACCTACACTGTAAAAACAACAAAACAAAACTGTAAAAAAAAGTGAAAATCTGACAGCTAGAGCCACAAAAACGTTCAAAAACTGTAAAAATAGTTAAAACAGCAAATATCTTGAGGATAATGATATTTTTAGCCAGTTTAAATACAAGAAACTGTAATTTTATGGTTGTAAAAGAATAAACTGCTATTTCAGATTGGTCAGATTTTTCATGATTTATAATTTAGGCATTTTTAGTTTTTTATTACAGTTTTTTCTTTTGATTTTACCCGATATTTTCTGTAATGTAAGAAAACAAGGAAAATCTATAAAATAACAGTTTCCCAAAAAATATTTACCATATTTCAGTCTTGAATATACATTATTTTTCTGTCAATTAATTGTAAATATCTCGAAGAAATAGTTGTTTTTTATTTATTCATTTATTTTTGCTAATCTGAATCCATTAAAAAAATGTGGAATTCTAAACATTGTAAAATAAACAATCACCATTTGTTGTGGACATTATTTGCAGTTTACTTCTGTTTCTATAGCAAACAGCCTAACACTAACCCTAAATTATTCACATTATCTGTGATTTTTGTAGTTATTATGTATATTTACCAGAACAGGGACAATCTGTAAGTTACCACTTCTAGCAAACGATAAGAAATGTACCATTTTGCAGTGTTTAACACAATTTTTCTTTCAAATAACAGCAGATATTTGTAAAAAATAACTTTTCTTGCAAACTTTATGGTCAAATTTGGTAAAAGAATGAATTGGCATTTGTAAAAACACAGATTGTTGATGTAAAAATGGTATGTAAGCAGCATTGTCTGAAAGTTTTTGACAGTTTTTTGGGGTACAAATACATTTTGACATGCCATTTTTAGTATAAAGGTTTTTTTAAAAAGCATAGAAATAGTTCAAATTCATCATTAACACCTCTAACTTAATGTCTTCCAGTCCTCGATTGCTTCTTTATATTATTTCCAACCTTCTGCTCAAATAAGAAGTCTCTATAAATAAAACTTTGGCATCGGAATGAATAATTTAGGGTTGAACTGTAAATAACAAAGCGAGCTGCTGAGGGGAGGTGAAGTGAGTGAAATGTGGTTAATTTAAAGCTTATATGTAACTAAAGAGACTAATGAATATTAATGAGAATGGATTAAATGTGAAATATAATTTGACCATCGATGAACTGTGAAAACGTTGCAGATTAGCAGCTCCACCTTTCCGTCCTCTGGAAGGATTTTAGCTGCATGTTTTCTTCCTCCTCGTTGGTGGTCTCCTGTGGGTTTTCTGCATTCCTGATTAGTTTTATTATATCCCGTTTCCTTTCTCATGAACATGTTTAACTCCCCCTGCTGCATAGCAAATCAGGCTAAAGATGGAAATATTATACATTCCTGTGTTATTATTCAGTGAATTTACATCCTCAACATACTGAAATCAAACTCTGGTACGAGTAAAACTCCTAAAGTGAAAATAATAATTAGTAAAACTCTGTATTCTCGCTAAACCGCCCACTGTGACTGATATATATTCTATAATAGACTGCTATGACTCACGCATTAATGTAAAAGCAGGATTTAATGTTGCATCGGGTTCACGTGGAGTTCATTATAAATTATTGTGGAATAATCTGCTGTTTATTTTCTCCATTAATCACTTGATTGGTTTGTTAAGAAAATCTGAAAATGAAGAAAAATTCCGTCACATGTGGTCCAATTTTCTTTAAATCAACTAATTACCCAACTAATTGTAATAATTGTTCTCTGTTGGGTGACTTAATTAACGAGAAAACAAGTGTTTTAGAAACTCCTTGTAATGAAACTAAAAAGTACAATACGTCACTCTAAGATGGACTAAAATAAATAGAAAGTGGCATGAAAAGGAAAGGCACAAGTAAAGTAAAAGTTCCTCAAATCTGTACTGAAAGAATATTTTATTAAATGTACACCACTGGTAGCATTTAGTAGCACAATGTTGGTTATGTTAGGTTTGTTTAACTTATAGGGTTAGGGTTAGGGGTTATGTGGGTCCCCCCTGCAGTATAACAATATTCACCCCCTTTGGAAGTTTTCTCCTTTTATTGCTTTCCAACATTAAATCACCGTCCGTTTAATTTGGGTTTAAGAACACAAATTTACCAAAAAGATTCATTAATGTAAAAGTGAACATATTTCTACAAAGTAATAAATAAAAATAGTAAAATTTGTTAATTGAAATTAATGTGAAGCACGGAGGTGGCAGCATCATGATGTGAAGCAGGGTGGTGACATGAAGCATGGTGGTGGTGGCATCATGATTTGAAGCATGGTGGTGGCAGCATCATGAGTAGGGACACTTCTAGGCATCAGGCCCTACTAAAAACTGACCTGGATGGGGTGAATATTTATCCAATCGCTTATTTTCTGTTAAATATCTGAAATTAGTTTGTTACTTCTATTTTGACGTTGACATGAAAGAGTGTTTTTGCACATTCTTGCCCAATAAAAGCCATATTATGATGACCACGATTAAATTTTAAAAAGTGAAAAAAGCTCAAAACATCAGGTATTTACTCTGGGTGGAGTTTAGCTGATTTAATCTGAGAACAGAATTAAGCTTCTTTTTCTCTCCTTTCAAACACACATTTTCTTGTTGCCCTTTGTCCCTAGTGTGATTTGTTTCCCTTCCCTCTGTCCTCAGATTCCTCCTGTCGGCGTTATTCTCGTCACTGCGGTGTCGTTTAACAGTTACCAGCCGGATATTGGATGATAAGCCATAATCAGGGCCTCCGTCTGAACCTCGGTGTTGGCGCTGACATGTGGGTTTGGCATTTTACTGCGTGACGGCAGCTTGACACCGGTTCACATCCCTCTTCATTAGCGACGCTGGAGCCACTTATATTTTGCGCCAATCAGCGACTCGGTGTAATCAGTTGTGTTCAACACGCCGATCTGGCCCTGTGACAAGATAATTACCCGGGGTTCCTGAGGGAGGCGTGTTGGGGACGAGACCGAAAGGACTCGAGGAGAAGCTGCAGCTCCTTCAGAGTGCAGCGTAATTCTGTTTCCGTCAATTTAATCAGGAGTTGTTGTTTTTTGCTTTTAGAGGTGCGTAGGTGGGAGTGTTTTCACCGGGGGTCAGTGCAGCTCTTAACAACCTGGAAGATTCGTCTGAGTGCTCATAAATAATCGCACCGTTTTGTGTGTTTTATATTAGATCCACATTTCAAGGCGAAGCACATTTATCTGACATGCAGAGTTACCGTTTACTTTGCACATTAATACTTCTATGGAATCTGTGAAGAGGCTATAAAATGTGATGCATTACTGTACACTAACGTAAAATGTGAAGCATGGTGGTGGCAGCATCATAATGTCAAGCATGGTGGTGGAAGCATCATGATGTGAAGCATGGTGGTGGAAGCATCATGACAGTAAGCATGGTGGCGGCAACATCATCACGTGAAGCATGGTATTGGCAGGATCATGATATGAAGCATGGTGGCAGTAGCATCATGAAGACTGAAATAAGCATAATGGTGGAATCATCATGATTGAAGCATGGTGGTGGCAGCATCATGATTTGAAGCACAGTGGTGGCAGCATTATGATATAAATAGAGGTCGACCGATATATTGGCCGGCCGATATTTTGGGCCGATATATGGACTTTTTTCAATATCGGCCATCAGCCGATATTTACAAATAAAAAGCCGATTTGTGATCAGGCACCCGTACGGGCAGCTGCTGCGACCGCTTTTCCCTTAGAAGGACCCCCGGCACTCAGAGAGCGGAGCATTAGCGGAGCGAGTGAGCCAGGCAACAACAAGCCTCGCTCCACACCTGCTTATTTGGTAAAAAAAAAAAAAAAAACAGGTAAGAGATTTGTTTCTTTGTAAGAGAGAAAATGCAGTGTATTTAATTTGTAATATATACATGTATATACTTTTAGTGTTTAAATTGCCTTTTGTAATCGATGTGCTTTAAAAAAAAAAAGGATATCGGCCTTAAAAATCGGCTTCTACAATTGGCTTTAGATATCAGCCATCGGCTAAAAATTTTTTTAAAAATCTGTATCGGCATCGGCCTTTGAAAATTCCATATCGGTTGACCTCTAGATAGCACGGTGGTGGCATCATCATGATGTGAAGCACAGTGGTGACAGTTTTTCCTCATATTTTAAATATAGTTTTGCCATTTTGGGGTTTTTTTCATAGTCGACATGTAAATTTATACTTTTTTCTGTGATTTTGTAGATTTCCATTAAAAAATTGCTTTTTTGCATTTTAGCTGCCTTAAAAGCAGTGTTTTGATTTAAATCATGTACACAGCAGAATGCTGGCACTAAGGCGTTCCTGAGCACTTTTTTGCACCATTAAAGGCATCGTTGTCCTGCTAGATAATATAGGTGTCATTTGAAAGTACCATTTCCAATATGTAGGTAGATGGTATACACCAAAGTAACAGCCCCATGAATGCTAAGATCCAATGTTTCTCAGCAGAACTTTACATTTTAACGAAGTAATCAACATTATTTACCGCACCTGCCAGCGGTTTTATTGTTGTGGCTGATTGGTGTATATTGCGTCAGAGTTCTTGATGTCTAGCAGCGCTATGGAGCAGTTTTATCCCATGCACGTCCACGAGAATACACAAGTAGATTCATGAGGGTGCTACAGTACACAATCCTTACACTGATGCTAATGTTATAGTAAGCTGCAATGTAGCCGACGAAAGTAAAGAAAAAGAGCGTAGTTGCAAAAAAATCTGCATTAAAAATGCTTCGAAAACCAAAATTGCAAATGTTTTGGTGGCAGCATCATGACGTGAAGCATGGTGGTGGCATCATCATGATGTAAAGCATGGTGGTGGCAGCATCATGATATGAAGCACGGTGGTGGCAGCATCATGACGAAAAACATGTTGGTGGCAGCATCATGATGTGAAGCACGGTGGTGGCAACATTATCATATAAAGCATGGTGGTGGCAGCATCATGACGTGCAGCATGGTGGTGGCAGCATCATGATGTGAAGCATGGTGGTGGCAACATTATCATATAAAGCATGGTGGTGGCAGCATCATGACGTGCAGCATGGTGGTGGCAGCATCATGATGTGAAGCATGGTGGTGGCAACATTATCATATAAAGCATGGTGGTGGCAGCATCATGACGTGCAGCATGGTGGTGGCAGCATCATGATGTGAAGCATGGTGGTGGCAATGCTTTTTATACTTTTTTCTGTGGTTTCGTAGATTTCCATTAAAATTCAAAACTGCTCAAGAATCATGATGCTGCCACCATGATGCTTTATGTCATGATGCTGCCACCAACATGTTTTTCGTCATTATGCTGCCACCACCGTGTTTTGTATCATGATTGTCTCAGCAAAATGATACAAAGCATGATGGTGGCAACATCATGATGTGAAGCACAACAGTGACAGTGTCCTCTTGTATAAGCATAGTTGTGAAAAATCTGTCTTAAAAACTCTTAAAAAATCACCAATGCAGATGTTTTGGCAGGAGGAAAGTCGTTCAAGATATTTTTTAATCTGAATGATATGAATTTGGGTCGAGTTTCCAAATTGATACCCACAGAGTTTCATGTTTTTGGGTCAGTACATGTGGAAGATGCACAACAAAGCAAATAAATTTTAACTTCAGACATGTTTGTTGTGCTCAAAACAGCATGAAGAAGGAAAAACAATACAGCGAGGCACAAAGAAGTTCATTTTTCATCCGGCCGGGTTACATTTCGCAAGCCGTTTTCAGAACATGACATATTTTCCTGTAGCTGCTATGAGCCCTTATGAAAGTTTAATGAGCGGGAAAGAACCTGTTAATGTATTCTACGCTGGAAAACTCTCAGCTCTGCAGTCCATCAGCGCTCATAAACATCCATCTGATGGGTGGCACAGTCAGAATCCATCTTCCCACTGTCGCTCTGCTACTGTCCGGCTCCTTTCTGGCCTCCGGTCCACCTTTTCCATTTAACGCTTTCTCCGGGCGGCTCTGAAACCGCCCGCTGTTTCTTTGCTTTGTCATAAACAAAAAAAAGTCCCTGCGAGTGGTGGCTTTATTCCCGCGACAGGACCGAGGGCATGGACTTCATCACTCGCTTTCACTGAGTTACACCTCAACTCGGCTCAAGGTCGAAGCAATTACTGGACTTTCACGCCCTCCCCGACCTCCTCTGCTGCCTTTTCTGTCAGCAGAAACTCTGAACTCCTTCCTCCATCCACATTTGTGCTTTTTGGTTTTTCTTCGCTGCTGATTTCTTTTTTCCAGTTTTGTAAACTCAACAGTGTTAAAGCAGTCGAATAAACCTTTAAAAAATTCATATAAACTACCCACCAGCTCACCTACAAATCTCTAAAACTACTCAGTTTGTTATAATAATTCAGCCAAACATCTTTAAAATCATTCTGAATAATAATGATCTGATTGATTCTTCAGGTTTGTGACGTGAAACCAAAAAAGTCTGAATCCGTGTTTTTGAGATTGTTATCAGTTCGTTGCACGGTAGTGGCAGCATCATGATTTGAAGCACGGTAGTGGCAGCATCATGATTTGAAGCACGGTAGTGGCAGCATCATGGTTTGAAGCACGGTAGTGGCAGCATCATGATTTGAAGCACGGTAGTGGCAGCATCATGGTTTGAAGCACGGTAGTGGCAGCATCATGATTTGAAGCACGGTAGTGGCAGCATCATGATTTGAAGCACGGTGGTGGCAGCATCATGATATAAAGCACGGGGGTGGCAGCATCATTATATAAAGCACGGTGGTGGCAGCATCATGATTTGAAGCACGGTGGTGGCAGCATCATGATTTAAAAACGGTGGTGGCAGCATCAAGATATAAAGCACGGTATTGGCAGCATCATGGTATAAAGCATGGTGGTGGCAGCATCATGGTATAAAGCATGGTGGTGGCAGCATCATGGTATAAAGCATGGTGGTGGCAGCATCATGGTATAAAGCATGGTGGTGGCAGCATCGTGGTATAAAGCATGGTGGTGGCAGCATCGTGATATAAAGCATGGTGGTGGCAGCATGATTTGAAGCACGGTGGTGGCAGCATCATGATTTAAAAACGGTGGTGGCAGCATCAAGATATAAAGCACGGTATTGGCAGCATCATGGTATAAAGCATGGTGGTGGCAGCATCATGGTATAAAGCGTGGTGGCAGCATCATGGTATAAAGCATGGTGGTGGCAGCATCATGGTATAAAGCATGGTGGTGGCAGCATCATGGTATAAAGCATGGTGGTGGCAGCATCATGATGTGAAGCATGGTGGTGGCAGCATCATGGTATAAAGCATGGTGGTGGCAGCATCATGGTATAAAGCATGGTGGTGGCAGCATCATGGTATAAAGCATGGTGGTGGCAGCATCATGGTATAAAGCATGGTGGTGGCAGCATCATGGTATAAAGCATGGTGGTGGCAGCATCGTGATATAAAGCATGGTGGTGGCAGCATCGTGGTATAAAGCATGGTGGTGGCAGCATCGTGATATAAAGCATGGTGGTGGCAGCATCATGATATAAAGCATGGTGGCAGCACCATCATGATTTCACAGCAGTGACATAGGTTCCTCTTTGTTTCATTTAGTTTTGGCATTTTTTTGGCAGAATAATGATCTGATTGCTTCTTCAGGTTTGTGACACACGAAACCCCATAAGTCTGAATCCGAGTTTTTGAGATTGTCATCAGTTCGTTGCAGTTTCATGTTGGAAAGGCATAAACATGTATTTATTTATAATCTATGTCTTCATATATGTATATTTCTGTCTTTGTATGTCATAAAAACACCATTTTAGCATGTTAAAAAAGTTTTCAAAAACATGCAAAAATTTGTAAAAAGTGTATTTTATAGCAGATCATCTCACATGCTCCCCTGTTCACTATTTCTGAGCCATTTGTTGTGCGTTTGTTGTGGTATTTTTGCATTTTTTCAGTTTTTTCCTTTTGAGATCATTTTGTGTCTCGATTTTGTCATTTTGTGTCTCGATTTTGTCATTTTGGGTTGCATTTTTGTGGTTTTTCTATCATGTTTTTGCCATTTTTTTGTCTCTTTGTGACTTTCATTTTGTTTTTGCGACAATTTTTGTCTCCACATAGAATAGAAATTTAAATTTTTACAGCTTCGACACTTTCTTGTCATTTTGTGTTTAGATAATAGATATTGAACTATTTGTGTGTTTCCAGAGTTTCCTCTCTACTCTGCATGGTGAAACATCTTTGTACAGATGCATTTGAATTACTTCTCTGCAAATTAATGTGTTCGTTTCAGTGAACTGGAGACTAAATCTAGAAATAACAAACACTGAACTGTTCCTTTAAGCCTTTTTAACATATAATGACTTCAGGTTTATTATTCTACTATGCTGAATGTATCTCCAACAACTTGCTCCTCTGTTCACTGTTTCTGAGCCATGCTGTGTTTATTTTTATTCATCCAGTAGCTTTGAATTTGGACAAAATTTGAGTATTTTTTTTTACTATCATTTTTAGTCTTTCGGACAATTTGAAGTCATTTTGGACATTTTTTCACTAATTTTGGACAATTTTGGGAAAAGTCTGACCTCATTTTAGACTGTTTTGAGCTCTTTTTGGACATTTTTCTCCAACATTTAAACAAGTTTAAGTCACTTTGAACCAAATTTGAGTCACTTTGGATGAATTTCAAGTCATTTTCAATTTGGATATTTCCTTGTTTCCTTTCCAGACTTTTTCTCTACTCTGTTCATCATCTGTAGAAAGATGTTTCACCATGCTGGATGTATCTCCAACAATTTGCTCCTCTGTTCACTGTTTCTGAGCCATGCTGCATTTATTTTATTCATCCAGTAGCTTTGATTTTCTCAACAGTCTCTCTGTGGAAACACTACCTGCAGTTCAACCTAAAAACTCACAGCTCAGTCAGCCAATGCAGATTATTTTTGGCCTTTTACATCGAAACTGTTTGTTTTGGGCATTTTTATTCATCAGAATGAAGTAATTTTAATGGAATATCACAATTCAAAGCTCATTTTTGGTAATTTTTTCCTGATGCCACACATGGTACTTTCAGGAACAGTTGAAAATCTGATGTTTTTTTCTGTTTTTGCAATTCCTCATTATGATAAATGGTGTAATTTTGGCAATTTTCCAAAGAGATCGTCTCTTTCAACAGTGCTGGCAAGTTTCAGAGTTCAGTCTTTAATTTCTTTTCCTTTAAAAGTTTTTCCAATCATTGAGCTTCGCCCGGTGCAACCTGATTTGGGTTTTAAGCTCCTCTTGCATTGATCAGCAGCAGTAACCTGCCGTCCTCGGCTGTAAATCAGCCCCTGATTAGATACCTCAGATCGGTTTGATCGGCGGGACACGACTTCCAGATGCTTCGTCTACTGAATGTAGCCTTGGAGGAAATCTACAGCTCTGATTATCTGCACATAAAGTGTGTCATTATCATTAGCGTCCACAGCCAACACAGTTTGGATAATGCAGCACGGTGACCCACTAGCGCCTCTGTTACCTCGTTGTCCATCGTATTGATAAACCATCAGTCTGTTTACAGCCTGTAGGTAGCATTTCTGCATATGTAAAACCGGCTGTGTGGCATCTTTTTGTAGGTTTCAGAAGGATTTCTGTAAAGTCGGATGAATTAACCCAAGTGAGTCGCTTGAGTCAGCTTTGGTTTGAGGCTGGAGAGTTTGAAAATCAAAGTAAATCTGGAGGTGTGGAGTCAGAATAAAATCAACTAACCTCTCCTGTAAAGGCTGCCAGCAGAATAACACACTGGGATTTCCATAAATTACAAATTTGCTCTTTTTTATGTGATTGACTCATCCCTCTAAATATAGAGAACAAAAACAGCAATATGATGTTTACTTGTTTGCAATACTTCCAACATGGGAAGTAGTTTTTTTTTTTTTCCATCAGCAAGTCAAACAAGTGTCCTTTATGTGCAGGAAGTTAGGCTACCTCGTCACATTTTGAACTCACATCCGGTTCCTGAATTTTGTGTTTTCTTTACATTATTAAATTAGTGCTTACAATTTGCCAGAATGCAGGAATTTCAGGGTTTGATGCTCAAAATTTATTGCAGGAGGACGCAAGTTCAGATTTTCCTTTAATTTGTCACCTTCCATAAATACAAATCGCGGAAGCTTGTCTCAAACACGAGTTTGGGTCAGAGGTGATTGACCACCTCAGAAATCTTTGTATGGCAGAAGTTATTAATGTTCCCAGAAGTCTTTGTCATGATGGCTCGTTACTAGCTAACTGTCCAAGTATTTGTTCAGCTGGTTTTAAATGAAAGAGTTCTGGGCAGAAGTTGTTTAAATTCACAGAAATCTTTGTCATGATGCCTCTTTACTCGCTACCCATCCAAGTACACTTCAGCTCCTTTTAAATAGAGTTCTGGACGGAAGTCATTAACATTCACAGAAACCTTTGTCATGGCCCCTCTTTACTAGCTAACTGTCCAAGTACAGTTCAGCTCCTTGTAAATAGAAGAGTTCTGGGCCGAAGTCATTAACATTTACAGACATATTTGTCACGGGGCCTCTTCGCTAGCTAATTGTCCAAGTATATTTCAGCAACTTTAAATGGAAGAGTTCTGGGTGGAAGTCATTAACATTCACAGAAGTCTTTGCCATGGTGCCCCTCTACTAGCTAACTTTCCAAGTACACTTCCACTCCTTTTAAAAGAAAGAGTTCTGAATGGGCGTCATGGTGTCTCTTTACTAGTTAGCTGTCCATGTACACTTCAGCTTCTTTTAAATGGAGGAGTTCTGGGCAGAAGTCATTAACATTCACAGAAGTCTTTGCCATGGTGCCCCTTGCTAGCTAAAACCCCACAGTTCTCTCTACTTGCCCACTTGAGCTGCCTGTTGTCAGAGTGACCGTTTCCTCCCATCATTACAGTATTAAACAGTAAAATACTCCAGCTGGTGGTGCAAATTATTATTAATTATGTTCTGCTGCATTGTTCTCATTAAATGGATACTGAGATGGTATAGTCTTAAAATAATGAGGCTACATGAGGCCAACACCTCGCAGCTGTGCTGCTATCTGAGAACACTGCAGCCAATTACACTCGATTGTCATCACATCAATCACAGCTGTGCAGAGACAGAGTGTTAAATACTGAGACTCACACAGTGATGCAAAGCGAGAAGACTGACTGAGATCCTTTAACATGAATCCATCAGGCCGCTGTTTCTGAGTTTTTTTTTAGGTCAGTCTGTCGGCTACAATACAACACAGAATGAAACCGCCAAAGGCAATTTGAAAATCATCACCTCGGCTGCCAGAAGCAAAGAAGCAGTTCTCAGCTGAGCACATGAAGACCGTTGCCTCATTCCCAAATTACAGCTGAGGAAAGGTTCAAGTCGGCACTTTTGATCAATTATCTGCAGCCCGCTTTGGAAAAGGCTACAGTCGTAACCTTGTAAAAATGTCAGAACCTTTCTTCCCCCAGAACGCCTGAATTACAGAGCAAATTGGTTCAGGTTTACTTGACCTGAGTGATTGCAGTGGTGTGGAGAAAAATGAGGCTCAGATTTACTCCGAGGAGGACAAAGCTGGACGGAGAGGTGAAGAAATCTCATCTCAGCTCTCCATCTCTGGCGATGATAGTGACGTCTCAGATTCAAACCTCTGAGCGTCTTGGATGAGCGGCTGCAGTCTTTTTAAAAACGTTGTCTCCGTTCCCAGATCCACTTCAAATGCAAATTCAAAAAGACTCTCTGCAGCGAGACCTCGGCTTCAAAAAGCGCTTTCATGCCGGCGGATTTATTTTCATTGTAATGACAACGTCTGATTTCTTATCTCGGCTTGAAAGTGTGTTTTCTCGTCTGTCACATCATGTTTTTATAATTTTTTTTCTCTCTCCTCTTACACTACTGATGAAAATGACTTCTGTGCTCTTTTACTGGAGTCATCCATTTCCCCAAAACTACCTCAGAGTTTAATGGCTGGTAAACACATAAACAGATCAGCCAGTTTCCAGCAGCACTTTTGAACGAGGCGACCCGTGGGTGTATTCTTGCTCGTGTTTCATATTCCTGCTGGTACAGTGTAAAAGCTCCACATCTCCGCCTCATTCTTCGGCTGCTATTACCGATTTTTATGAATTGCTCTGTGAAACAAATGCTCAGTGGCCTGAACCCCTTTATTCAGTCTGTTGGCAAAAACCTTAAACGGTTTTCAGCTTGTTAGACACAATTTGTAGATCTCATTTACTCTTTTTGCAAAACACGTTTTCACTCAGCAAAACACTTCAGAGACGCTGTGATTAGGGGCTGAGCAATGTGGGCTTTGAGGGGCTGATACCAATAGCAGATATTTGGAATGTTTGCAGAAAAAATAAAGTCGTAGTGCCAAAATATTAGGATTTATATGAATTTAAAGCTGGACTTTTATTCTTAAATATCCCTAAAATATCTGACGTATTTAAGTTTTACATCAACAATGATTCATGATGATAAAAATGTAAACAGGAGCTCAGTTTTGTTGTAGTGAACACAATTTTTGGAAGAAAGTGTTGAACGTGTAGCACATTTACAGTTGTGGTCGAAAGTTTACATACACTTGTAAAGAACATAATGTCATTGTAGCGTTTGTATCCAGTGAGCCCTACTTAAATGGCCTCAGAGAGGTCACCAGCTGTAGTCACTCATAATCACTCACAAGAAGTTAAGAGGCCATGCTATGAAGCTCATTTCATTGACACAACTTTCCAAGTCACCAAAATTGCTAATTCGTGTTGCTGTATGTATATTTTTGACCCAGCAGATTTGATCACTTTTTCTGTTAACTCATAATAAAGTCATAAAAGAACCAAACTTCATGAATGTTTTTTGTGACAAAGAAGTATCTGTTCCAATCACTCTATCAGAGAAAAATCAAAGTTGTAGAAATAACTGGAAACTCAAGACAGTCATGACATTATGTTCTTTACAAGTGTATGTAAAATTTTGACCACAACTGTATGATTTCATTTCATTTTATTTTATTCTATCTAATTTCACTTCCATGGAGATGGCTTCCCTTTTCTTTAAAGCAGTGCCATCAGAAGAGTCTGTCTTACGTTTGGGAGCCATAATGAAGGGCAAAAAGTTAGCAAATGTAGCACAATCAAAACAATTCATCCGCTCCGCTCACCAACCGGTTCCAACGTAACAACGAACGCCATGGGTTGCTGACGTCATAAACCGAGGACCTCCTGTATTTAGATCGAATTGGGGAAATCAAGGCTATTTTTAACTTATAAACATCAACAAGAATCTGAGCCAGATTCTCCGTTTACGTCCACTTTAATATCAATCAGTAATTAGCTGATTCATATTATAAATACAGCGCGCTTTTTACTGATCATCCTGCTAACAAAGCTACGAATACGTGATACAAGCTGCAAATGCCACCAAGATATACGAACAGTGCTCTGGTCGGAGGTCATTAAGCCTCACATTAGTCTTTGTCATGGCACCCCTGTACTAGCTAAACCCCCACAATGCTCTCAGCTAGCTAACGTGGAACTGTACACTTCCTCTGTGGAAGTATGCATCATTTTGTTGTTTGCGTCATGTTTTGACTGGTTTGTATTGTTTTCTGTCGTTTTCCTCCATTTGTGACTTATTTGTGGTTTTTTACATCTCATTTTTTCCTTTGTGTCTTGTTTGTGTCAAATTGTTTAAGTTTACACCATCAGTTTTTACAGCAGCTGGCTGTTAACTGTAATTCTTGGTTTTGGCTCCAGAAGGGTTTAAATTTTACAATTTTTAATCGTGTTTTGGATAAACATAACACTAGTTTCAGAGTTAGGCTGTATTTTTATAATGCAATGGGCACCATGACAAAGACTTGTGTGGTGGTTAATGACCAGTAATTTATCACAGTGCAAACTTTGAGCAAAGGTGTTTCTACACTATCTATTCTGTGTAACCGAGTTGCACTGGTCGGAAGTCATGAAGATTCACATTAGTCTTTGTCACAGTGTCCTTTTACTAGCTAACCCCCATAATGTTCTTTGCTTGCCAGCGTGGAACTGTATGACTCCTCTGTGGAAGTATGCATCATTTTGTTGTTGATTTGCATCTTGTTTTGGCTCATTTGCATCATTTTGTGTCTCATTATTGACCATTTATGGCTCGTTCATGCCGTTTTACGTCTCTTCTTTTGTGTCATGTTTGCATCAAATTTTTTTGCTCGGTTTATACCATCAGCTGGCTGTTAACCCTCGTTCTTGTTTTTGGCTCCAAAAGTTTTTAGATTTCAGAGTTTTAATTGTGTTCCATTAAAACAGAACACTACTTTCAGAGTTTGGCTGTATTTTTATAGTGTAATGGCCACCATGACAAAGACTTGTGTGGTGGTTAATGACTACTAATTTATCACAGTGTAAACTTTGAGCAAAGGTGTTTCAACACTACTTATATCTAGTCTGTGTCACTGAGTTGCGCTGGTTGGAGGTCATTAAGTCTCACAATAGTCTTTGTCATGGTGTCCCTTTACTAGCTAAACCTTCATAATGCTTGAATTTGACAGTTATAAATCATATTTTGTCAAAAAAAAACAATACCATTGTTAGAGTTTCGCTGTATTTTTACAGTAATTTATCACGGTGCAGTGGGCACCATGACAAAGACTTGTGTGGTGGTTATTGACTTCAGTCCAGGGCATATTTATTAAAGAGAAGCTGGAGTCTACAAGGACAGTGTTTGCAGCAAATTACATGTTTGGAAAACAGAACACTACTATTAGAATTTGGCTGTTTTTAGAGTAATTTTTCTCAATGCAAATTTTGAGCAAAAATGTTTCAACACCAATTACACTCTGTGTAGTAGACTTAAGCTTTTTAATAAAAAGGCAAAATGCAATTTACTGTATTATAACAGATGTAACAGCTTTATTTTCTGAAGCTCCATGTCCTGAGAACTGTGTTTTCTATGTTTGGATGCAGTGTAATGAGTGTTTGGTGCTATTTTTATTTTCATTTCTGACTCTCTGATCTGCAAACGCTGATTGATTCGGAGCAGTTTGGAGATGATGGTTTGATTTTCACCAGAAGAGATTTTCTGAATGTAGTTTTTGAGCAAAAGGCTGAAAAGTTTTTAAAAATGTGTGTTTGCGGAGAGGTTTGCCAAGATGGAGCTCGACAATGATCCGTGCTGACTAATGTGACACCGTTTCCTCAGGTGAATGTGTCACATATTACAGCCGACACCAGGGTGATGGATTACCAGACCCTCCGGTTATATGAACTGCACACACAGATACACACTAACATCATCATCATCATCCTGGCACCGAAGCACACACAGCTGGAGAGCAGCAGAAGAGGTGTGAACAGTGTTAGGGCTGCAGTGCTGTCAGAGAACGCTGAGCTGCAGCAGCAGGAAGCACAGCAATCATCACATATAGCACACACGTACATGTAATATCATGTTTAATCTAGGGCTGGGACTTTAATGCGCTAATTTCAATTAATTAATTACAGAAAAAATAATGCGTTCTCAGTCCCTAATTTGTGGCACACCGGTAACACGGATGAACACTCCAGCCCAGTAGTTGGGGGTAATGAACCTAAAGTCTGTTTTCCAGTCATGAAGAAGATGAACAGGATGCACTGAGTGATGTCAGCGCACACGAAAGTTTGTTAAACAGTGAAGGAAGACCAGATCACATCGAGCTTGTACGGCGGAAAGTTTACTTTTAAAATCTTCCTGATGGCAGCTTGGATAAAAGCCTGGTTGTGTGCAAATTGTGTAACAAAGAGTTTTCTGATCACCTCAATGCAAAACATGTTGCTGCTAGCACCTGAGCTAACATTAGCTACGTGTCCACAGGATCCATCGATTTCTCGCATCCCATTCATTGTCTATGTGAACCACCGCGCTGCATTACGGTGCATCATTTGCATAAAGTAGTTTCATTTATGCAAATTCGGTGCAGGGAGCAGACATCCAACGAATCGCGAAGCTTTCGTTAAACGTCTGAACCAGCTGTTGTTGAACTAAAACGAGGACAGATTCAACAGCTTATTCCTCGTCTCAAATGGTTTCATAACAAAAGAGAAAGTTTGCGACTGAGCCGCCATGATGGTCTGATGCATCTACTGGATTGAAGGTCCGTCAGTTTGCGTTAAAATGTGCCATTGGTGGGCTGTAGCTAGTCTACAATTCATTTTCTGACATGCAAGGCCTTCTTCTTCTGCCTTATCAGTCAATATATTTTGGATCTGGATTAATCATTTAACAGTTAATAATAATAATAATAATAATAATAATAATACATTTTATTTATAAGTGCCTTTCTTGACACCCAAGGTCGCATTACAGGAAAAACAAATACAACAGAACAGATAAAAACCATACAAAAAGATAAAAAGACATACATAAAGAAAGAGGCAGTTAGAGAGAATAAATAGTCCTGAACAGATTAGTTTTGAATCTGGATTTGAAAAGAGGCAAAGTATCAATATTTCGAATGTCCAGTGTGAGTGAGTTCCAGAGTTTGGGGGCAGAGCAGCTGAAAGCCCTGCTGCCCATGGTGGAGGTGGATGGAGGAAGAGGATCTGAGAGAGTGGGTGGAGGAGGCGAGGTGAAGAAGATCAGACAGATAGGAGGGGCTGAGACTGTGGATGGCCTTGAATGTATACAGGAGGATTTTGACATCTGTTCTGGATTTGACAGTGAGTTAATCGGTAACATCTGGAATCGAACCCCGTCTACTGACTTCCATCTGATTAAAATGCGAGTTAACAGTGTCACTAGCTTAGCAGTAACATGAGCCTCAGGTAGCTAGCTAAACCGGACAGCTGCCAGATAACTTTTTACAACTTGATGCTGCAGAAAAAGCATCAAAAAGACGGCAAAAGTTAGCCATTAACACAGCAGGGAGGTGCAACGAGCACACCTGTAACTCCATCTTATGAAACAGTATGAGGCTCCAGCTAGTGGAACAACCAGGCACTGCAGCTAATCTACGATGCATTTTCTGACACGCACGACTTTCTTCTTCTGCCTTACCAGCTAACATATTTTAGATCTGGATGAATCGGTTAACAGTTAGTCGGTCACATCTCTAATGGACGCCTGTCTTCCATCTCATTAAAAAGTGAGTTAACAGCATCACTCCTAACAGACTATGTTAGCTTTTAAATATCCTAGCTTAGCATTAGCATGAGCCTCAGGTAGCTAGCTAAACCAGACAGCCGTCAGACATCTTTTTACAACACAATGGCCACAGTTAGCCATTAAGACAGCAGGGAGGTGCAACAAACACACCTGTAACTCCATCTTATGAAACAGTAAGAGGCTCCACCTGGTGGCAAAACCAGGTACTGTAGCTAATCTGCAGTATATTTTGTTACATCGTTTCATGTATTTTTAATCGGTTAAGTCATTACCATCCCTAGTTGGTAGCTTACTCCTGATTCATGCGGCCTTTTTTCTGGACCATACGTCTTCCACACCTTATTTTTATTCTTCCTGATCCATGTTTACCTCGTCCTCCCTTGGGGTTCTTTGTATCCAACAGAACCGTGTTTTTGCCTGGTCAACCACTTCCTTCCCCCTGGATCTTACTCATGAATACTTAATGTTATAGAGAAATACTTGAGATTTGAAACAGTAACTTTTCAGCAGCTCTAATGAGAAGCGGGTTTAAAAACAGTGGGTGTGGTTTTTGCTGTTGCAGCAGATAGAATGCCAGTAAATCCCAAACCGCTGGGGAATTGTTATTCCTCCGCGCACTAACACTGGGACTTTAATTGGCTACATCAAATAAAACAGCATGTTTTTATCTGCTCATATTCGCCGGTAGCGTCAGAAAACACGGCCGTAAAAAACTGGGTTCTAATGTGGTATCCCCACATTGTTTCCAAGAGTGCATTTAATGTGCGGTATTAAAACTTAACACAAATGGCTGTAATATGAGCTATGATGGGTTTCACACACAGAGTCACATTTCCTGAGATGAACAATTATCATGTCACATTTGTGTCGGAATCACTCAGCTGTCCAGGAAGTACATAAAAAAAACATATTAAATGATTGAGTTGCAGCTTTGTGAGCCTTCGGGAGGGGAAGAAGACAGGCTTTGTTTATCTGAAATGTGTTTATGGTTTTGCTTTAGGGGTTGTTGTGTTGTACAGTACAATTACAGCCGCTAGCTTGAGGGGCGAGTAAATTACAGCAGTAATTGGACAGATGATGCCGGCTTCATATCCATGTCACAGGAGGTTGGTGAACAAGCTCCTCAGCTGATACCGTTGTGTTTGTTCGTCTCGGCAAACTAATATTTGACAGGCGACTGAAGGTCTCTTACGAGGCGACGGGGATGAGATTGTTCCGTCGTGTTCTCCGCCTTCAGACGTGCTTCTCTGTGTGTGTTCTCGCATTTCTGACCCGAGCCGTGCAAGTTTTATCCGACCGAGTTACAACCTCGCGGCCCCAGTCATCCATCTGTTCCACGGCCTCCGTGCAATTGTAATTGCATTAGTGCAGTGTTGATTTTTTTATTAGACACCTTTTCCCAAAGTCCCCGGGCTCATTTTCCTTTATTAGACTGAGTCTGGGAAGACAATGCGGAGCCTCGTGTCGCAGAGTCCCTCCAGACGGAACTTCATTCCAGAGTGAGCTGAGAGATAAGTGGGCAGAGGAGGGGATTCGAGGAGGAACGCTGCAGGCCGCCTTTGTGTCGCCGTCCTCTTCATACGTTTCAATCAAGCTGTCGGGGGGAAAAAAGCACTCCGATACCTCCGTGGAGCTCATCCATCATCTGTGTGGATTCAGGCCTCAGTGTGAGGATATAGAATGAAATAATACATGACTATACCTCCGTTACTGGGGAACTTATACCGACCGCAGGCTTTATGTTGAGCGTAAAGATGTTTAAAGTGGCTGAAATCCATAAATTTCACTACAACTCAAAGTATTCATGGTTCTACAGAGGTTTATGTCACTGTTTAGCTCATTTCTTGCAGCGTTTCAGTTCTCATAGTGTTTTATTTTTGTGAAACATGCCTAAAAAACAGTTGTATCCTGTCTAACCCTAAACAACACAAGCAAGATATAAAAGAAAAAACAGCACACAAAATGACACAAACAAGATGCAAATCAATGCAAACAAGACACAAAACGATGCAAACAAAACACAAAATGACACAAACGAGGCACAAAATGAAACAAACGAGGCACAAAACGACGTAAACGAGACACAAAATGTGTCAAAAATCTGTCATTTGCCAAAGTCATAAATTGTCACAGAAGTCTTTGTCATTGTGCCCCCTTGCTAGCTAAACTCAAAAAGAAAAAACAAAAGTGAACTCTGAAAGAAAAACCAACACACGAAATGGCACAAACAAGATGCAAATCAATGCAAACAAAGCCCAAAATGACGCAAACGAGACACAAAAAACAAGAAAAGGGAACAAAATGACTCAAGCGAGAAACAAAAGATAAACCAAAACACAAGCCAACACAAAATGACGCAAACAAAACACAAAATGTGTTAAAAAGCAGTTATTTGTCAGTCATTAACCTCCACATTAGTATTTGTCATGGTGCCCTGTTGGTAGCTAAACTCCCACAATGCTCTCTGCTTTAACATGAACTGTAGTCTGAGTGATGCTTGTAGTCTTTGTACCGCCGTCCTCTTTGTACGTTTCAGCTGATCCCTCTTTCGAGCTCATCCATCATCTGTGTGGATTCAGGCCTCGGTGTGATGATGTAGAATGAAATAATACACAACTATACCTCCGTTACTGGGGAACTTAGAGCGACAGCAGGCTTTATGTTGAGCATAAAGATGTTTAAACTGGCTGAAATCCATAAATTTTATGATAATTAGACGTATTTATGTTTGGTTTACGCCACTGGGTAGCTCATTTCTTGCAGCGTTTCAGTTCTCATAGTGTTTTATTTTAGTGAAAAATCCCTATAATACATTTTGTCTGTTTTCATTGCAGTAAAGTCTTATTTTCTTTATGAAGATAATCAAAATCGGAGTGATTTTGGAAAACTTACTTGCAATTCTAGACAACTTTTGTGTCACTTTTGACTCATTTGAGGCAATTTTTAGGTCCTTTTGAACAATTTTTAAGGAAATTGGGGAAATATTGAGTCATTTTGACAAAATTTTGATGGACGAACAACACATTTGAGTTCTGTTTGAAGTACATAGAGGTGAGTCCAGATTTATTACCTTTTAAAAGATGCTTTTAGGTAAGTACTGACAGACTGAAAAGCAAAAATAAGACCAAAAACAGGTCATCTACTGAAGAAGAGCCATTCACATCCAACAGTAAAGATCATTTTTGTCCGTTTCTGACCATTTATCTGGGAGAATACAACAAGTGGACCTTGAGTTTAGATCACTCAGTCGAATGGAAGTTTTATTGGTTGAACTTTTCTGAACCTCCTGAACTGTTTTTGCTGTCGGAGCCCTTCAGGATAATCACGTAGGTGTTCATCATGTCTTTATTATTAAATAAATATGTTTCAATCACTGCTCGTCTCATATTTTCTTTGCCGGTGTTGGAACGTTGACTTTCCTTCTTATTTTAGTTCCTCCTCTCCGTCATCCGTCAGCCTGATGCTGCAGATTTAGACATATTCAGCTGAGTCACGGCGTTCTTTCACTTTGGCCTCATGTAGCCGAGTGTTTGCCGGCGGTGTCACTAACTAATCTCTGTGATTTCTCTGAGAGATGTCCTGGGCTTCATGTCTTTCCTTTTTTATTGCCAGACGGACGATCACTGGGCCCAGAGAAACTTCAGTGTCTTTTAGAGACAAATAAATGTGTGGATCACCATCCAGCTGCAGTGTTAGAGGATATTAATTTGTTGTTTCATTCGGATTTAACGCATGACTAAATGTAATGTTTGCTTTAATAATAAGTTTATTACATGTTTAGTTGTGCTAATTGAATGGTTCTGTGTGAAAATGTCAGAAAGTGTTGATGTAATCTGATCTTTGAAAAAGTTACTGTTCATAAAAATACAGATATATGTTTTTGTTAACAGATTGAGATTAATGGTAATTTAACAAAACAGAAAATCTATTTCTAAAACAAGTTTAAATTTTTTTTAAAAAAGATTTTCAATCCTCAGTAAACTTTTTTTTAAACTTTCAGATAAATATCTTGTCCCCCTTTTTTTAAGGGGGTAAGTTAAAAAAAAATAAATAAAGTGATGTTCCACACCCCCAGAGCCAGTCTACGCCACCAGGGGGCGGTGAACCTAGACGTCCACTGCTGTCTACTGCCTGGTATGCATAGCACCCAGCCTGGATATCCTGCCCAGTGAGTGGTGGGCCCACCGGGGCATTTTCAAAAAGGGGGACCGGAGAGTGTGTTTCAACTACCGGGATGTCACACTTCTCACTCTCCACGGGAAACTTTACTCTAGGGTGGTGGAAGGAAGGCTCCGACCGATTGTTGAACCTCGGATTCAGGAGGGACAATGCGGATTCCGTCCTGGTCGTGGAACGGTGGATCAGCTGCTGAGGGGGTCGTGGGAGTTCAACCTGCTAGTCTACATGTGTTTTGTGGATCTGGAGAAGGCCTACGACCGTGTCCCCCGAGGGGCTCTGTATGGGGTACTGAGGGAGTATGGGGTACTGAGGGAGTATGGGGAGCTGAGGGAGTATGGGGCACTGAGGGAGTATGGGATACTGAGGGAGTATGGGATACTGAGGGAGAATGGGGAACTGAGGGAGTATGGGGCACTGAGGGAGTATGGGATACTGAGGGAGTATGGGGTACTGAGGGAGTATGGGGAGCTGAGGGAGTATGGGGCACTGAGGGAGTATGGGATACTGAGGGAGTATGGGATACTGAGGGAGAATGGGGAACTGAGGGAGTATGGGGCACTGAGGGAGTATGGGATACTGAGGGAGTATGGGGCACCAGGCTCGCTGATACGTGTCATTCAGTCCCTGTACAACCAAAGTGAGAGCTGTGTCCTCATACTCAGCACAAAGTCAGACACATTTCCAGTGGGTGTTGGACTCCTCCTGGGCTGTCCTTTGTCTCCGATCCGATGGATGGATGGATGGATGGATGGATATTTTTTTGTTTTGTTTTTTGGTTGTTTTTTTTGCTGATTTAAATTCAGCAAAAATAGTGCAATTTTATGTTCAATAACTTAAAAGAATGAATTAAAATTTTGAAAAGAATACAGATTTTTGATTACATTCTTGCAGTACAGTTATTACTTCATACAGTTTTAGACAATTCTTTCTTTTTGTTTTTTTTTCTTTCTTTTGTTTTTGTTCTTTATTTCTTTCATTCTTTCTTTCCTTTTCATTTCATTTTGTTGATTTAAGTAGTTCTTTAAAAGTGTAATTTTACTGTCAAAGAATGAATTAGTTTTCAGAAAAACAGATTTTTGACGTTATTTACAATTTTGGTCGTTTTTGGGGAGGAAGGGTTTGTGCTTGGAATGTAAAATAATACTTTTTTCTGCGAATTTACTGGTTATTGCACGTAATTTCACAAAACAAGGTGGAAACTATCAAACACTGTTGAAAAAAATTCATCTGGGACGTGATGTTCCTGATGTCAAAACTGAAAAATCAAACCAGCGACTGACATCATGAATTTTTAGGAGGAACTTAAGAAAAGATGAAGCAGCAGGGTTAGAGGAACATGAAGTGAATGAAATCTTCTCTTCTTCCTTTATTCTTGTCTTCCTGTTCTTCTGTTCCTTATCATTTTGTCTTTTTTCTCTCCAGCGGTTTCACTTTCTCTGGTCAATTTCTTGTCATTTTTCTTCCTCCTCCTCTCTTCTCCGTCGCTCCTCCAGACCTCGGTATAAAAATGTGATGTGCATTTAAACCTGTGTAAATCACTGTCATTTAGTGCCATTACCGTAATTACCACAAACAAACAGCACCATTACAGGAAGATTTGCATCTCCTCACCAGCTTCTTTCTGCTTTTTGTGATACCAGCAGAGGTCTGAAATGAAAACGGGAGGCTTTTCTTTTAGTGTAAATTGAAGCAGAACGTTGAGATTGTCTGCTGAGTGAAAGAACATGTTTACACAGTTTTTCTCTAATTACCGACTTTCCTGCATTTGAAGGAACGAACACATTAACAGCCGTCTGACTGTGGTTTGATTATGTTGTTTGGAAAATTACCAAATTAAGGAACTTATGAGTTGGTTTGTTGGACTGGAGTGGTTCGATGTTTACTCAGAAACTTCCAGTAAAGTCTGGCTTCTATTAATTTTTTTTTATTTGAGTGATTATGTTGGACTCAGGTTATTGAAATAAGTCAGAGTCGGGTTTATCCTGATGAGTCTGAAGCTGATTAACTTGTCAGATGATGTTTTCTGGAGGATTTTCTCGTTTCTTTGAAAACATTGGATTTAGGTGATGATGTGGAGCTGAGCTCTACAAATAAAACTGATCTGATGTTAAACTAACATCTAAAGGACACGAAGGACAATTCAGTAACTATAGTTTATTTAATGATCGGAGTTCTACCTTCATCCTGGGAATATTTCCAGAGTTCCAGCTCCTTGAAATCTATAGAGGAGAACGTCCCCCGGCGAAAGTTCTAGAGTAGACCTACCGACAACTAGACAGCTGTCAGTAGGTCTACTCTAGAACTTTCTCCAGTTGTCAGTAGGTCTACTCTAGAACTTTCTCCAGTTGTCGGTAGGTCTACTCTAGAACTTTCTCCAAGGGACGTTCTCCTTTCCTGCTTCCAGTCTTTAAGTTTAGTCTCATTTAGAACATTCCAGGTCCTTGAAGTCCATAGAGGTGGGTCCAGATTTATCACTTTTTAATGGACTTTTTCCATCATTTCTGAGCCTCAGAACTTCATCAGTCCAGCAGATAGAACCATGACATTTAGGAGGAGAAACAGATCTGAGTTGTGGTAAAAACTGACACTAGATGAGTTTTACATCCATCCAGGTGTCACTAAGTGATTTTGGACATATTTGAGCAATTTAGGACAACTTTCATGTAATTTGGAACAATTCTTTGAGTAATTATGAACATTTTTAATAATTTTTGACTAACTCTGGAGAATTTTCATGTAATTTGGAACAATTTATGAGTCATTTTGGACAAATTCTGACAAATTTCTGACAATTTTTTTGCAATTTTAAACAACTTTCTGGGATTTTGAACAATTCAACAAAGGCTCTCTTCTTGCCAAGATGAACTACCTTTAGTCCAAGTGACGCCTCATAAGTATTGAATAGTGAGAAGTATTACTACAGCTAATCCACGATACATTTTCTGACATGCACGACCTTCTTCTTTTTCTGCCTTAAGATATTTTGGACAGTTAATCAGTAACATCTCTTCAGGAAACCCAGCTATTGTCTAATTTTTCTAACAAGTACCACTGTATTATCTGACTTTAGCACCGTCTTGGTCCAAAAGTATCATTTAAGAAAACCACGCATGGATTGTCTTTTAACATACAATCAGAGTTTTTCTTTCTTTTACATCAAAACTTAAAGTTTGAGAAAACAGCCTTGAGTCAGAAAAATCCAAAGTAAAGGACTGTTTATCTTCCCAAACGCTTTCTTTAAAGTGAACCAGTTGATCTTTTGCTTTCAGTGGAAATACAAAAACTTGTTATTGTCTACTGCCACCCTTCTTTCCTCTGGCTGGACATTCGTCTTTGTTGATGATGCGTTCGAGTCCCTCCGGCTTCATCTACATATATCTGTAGAGCTGCAGAGCTCTGAACACGAGATGGACGCCTCCTTGTGCTCTTGTTTTGATCCACACAAACACTCGACTAACCAACACACACACATACAGTTGGGTTTTTTGTTGTGCACATCGCCCCAGGGAAGAGAGAAAGCTTTCAAGGCGACTGTGGAACCTTCAGTCAACCAGAAAACAGGAATTTCTTTTTACTTTTTTATTTATTTTTTGGCATATCCCACATTGTGTGTGTGTTTGTAGATATGTGTGTGTTTGAAACACAAAAAAGAGATGGAAAAAATACAATAAAGGCTCTTATTAAAGCAGTAAAGGGCACACTTGGCCTTTAAATCTGTTCTTTGTCTTCCAGTTTTCGGCTGAATAATTAGATTTGATGCTCTATGATAGATAATGTGTTAAAATGGGTTTTTTGTTAAATCTTGCAACTGTGCATTTATTTGTTAGGAATAAGTTGTATGAGTTAACACTTAAAGCAAATATTTAGGCCCCACAAAAACACTTTAAATAAATGCTTGTGAGTTAAAACAGACTAGAGAATCTTGAAGTCCTGGTGAAGAAAAATGAAGTTGCTAAGCTAATTTAAATCAGATAGTTAGCTGCTGGTAAAGCAAGCTAATGTAACATAATGTTGCTAGTTTAAGCTGAAGTCAGCTTGTTAGGTAATTTGCTAGTGCTACACAAGCTAACATAGTATAATGTTACTACAGTAAATTAAGTCAGGTAGTTAATGCTACAGCAAGATAATATAGCACAATGTTAATTAGTAACCTGAAGTTGGCTATTTAGCAAGTTAGCTAATGCTACAGAAACCCAATATAGCATAATGTTGCTAGCGTAACCTAAAGTCCACTACTTAGTTTGTTAGCTAGTGCTACAGCAAGCTAATGTAGTATAATATTACCACCTTAACCTAAAGTCAGGTATTTAGCTAGTTATCTAATGCTACAGCAAGCTAATATAGCGCAATGTTACTAGCTT
Organism: Amphiprion ocellaris; assembly: GCF_022539595.1. Taxonomy (NCBI): domain Eukaryota; kingdom Metazoa; phylum Chordata; class Actinopteri; family Pomacentridae; genus Amphiprion; species Amphiprion ocellaris. Next base: position 39,177,923 of record NC_072768.1, read on the forward strand.
AACCTAAAGTCAACTAGTTAGGTAGTGTTATAGAAAGCTAATATATAGCATAATGTTACCAGTTTAACCTAAAATCATCTACTTAGTTCATCAACTAGTTCCACAGCAAGCTAATATAGCACAGTGTTACTAGCTTCACCTAAAGTTAACTAGTTAGCTAGTATTCTAATGCTACTTCAAGCTAATATAGTGTTACTAGTTTTACCTAAAGTCATCTAGTTAACTAGTGCTACAGCATGCTAATATAGCATAGTGTTACCAGCTTAATATAGAGTCAACTAGTTAACTAGTGCTATGGCAAGTTAGTGTAGTATTATGTTACTAGCTTTAGCTAAAGTCAGCTAGTTAGTTTGTTAGCTAGTGCTACAGCAAGCTATTGTAGTATAATATTACCAGCTTTACTTGCAAAGGCAAGCTAATATAGCATAATGTTGACAGTTTAATCTAAGGTCAGCTAGTTAGCTAGTGCTAGAGCAAGCTAATATGAGTTAACCCATAGTCAGATAGTTTATTAACTAGTTGTGCAGCAAGCTAATATAGTACAGTGTTACTAGCTTAACCTGAAATCAGCTAGTTAGGTAGCGCCAAGTAAAGCTAATATAGCATAATTTTACATGCTTTAGCTAAAGTTGGCTAGTTAGCTAGTGCTGTGAAAACTTAATATAGCACAATGTTACTAGCTTAACCTAATGTTGGCAAGTTAGGTAGTGCTACTGTAAGCTAATATAGCATTACGTTACTAGTTCAACCTAAAGTCAACTAGTTAGCTAGTGCTACATGTGCTATAATTACCAACCCTTCAAAGTAATGTTTGTGCTGAAAAGGTTTATTGTAACGTAAACTAGGGGAAGATGTCTGTGGTAATTTAAAATTATATCTTTTAAATATCACTATATTGTGTACCAAACTAAACCAGCTGTGTGTGTTTGTGTGTTTGTCATATTTTTGTGTTTGAAAGAGGCAACAAGATGGCGAAGTGGAGAAAACACAATAAAGGCTCTTATAAAAGCAGAAAAGGCCACATTTGGCCTTTTCCAGTTTGGTCCTAATCAACTACTGCAAGGCTCTAAATCCGTCGTTTGTTTCCGGCTCCGGGCTGAATAATTAGATCCGATGGTAGATAATGTGTTGTGCGGCGCATAAAGTCGTCGTAATGCTGCAGCGAGACGATGGTTCCCGCTAGAATGACAGACGGAGATTAGGAAGCAGCACTGAGCCTCTTTGTCCTGATAAGACTCACTTTGTCCGGCTCTTAAGCCTCTGAAAAGTGGAAGACACTTCGCTGTCCTTGGATGAGAGTACTCACCACATCAATTTGTCAATTTTGGCCTTTTCTCCGTCAGTGTTTCTTTTTTGTCCCTTTATAGTGACAGATTACTTCCTGTAACTCCGTCTCTCTCTTTTATTTTCCGTCTCTGCAGGGAGATGAGGTTCTGACTGTGATTAAAACGAAGGCCCAGTGGCCGGCCTGGCAGCCGCTCAACCTGTAAGTATCACTCAATGTCTGCTTTACTGAAGGGAAAAGGCTCTTCTGAGACAGATGTGGTGGGAAATTAAAAAGAAGAATCAGGAAATTGTGAAACAGGAACGGATATTTAAATGCATGAGCCTAAAGCTGCTGTCTGGGATCAAAACGACAGATGTCTGGAACATTATTTTGACTAATTACACTCTGACTAGTGTGAAGTTTTATTCTGGATATCTACTGCATAGTTCTGATAAATCAAAATGACACTTAGAGAGCTCCAGTAATTCAGTTTGGACTCATTCAAATAACAGCTACAGACATCTCAAATGTCATTATGACTCATCTGAGTTATCTCTTCTTGTTTAATATTGGTTTTTAACAGTGTTAGCAGACGTATTAGTGGCTGCTGTGGTTCATCAGATGGTTACAAAAAGCTGTGTAACTGAGTTGGTGGAGAATGAGAGCTTCATTTATTTTAAATTTGAGGTCTAGAAGTTCCTCCTCAGGCTGCTCCTACATGGAGGTAAAACCAGCTGCTAACCCTGACATAGTATGTTTGAAAAACCAAGACATAAGGGGATGAAATTACCAAACATCAAAATCCTGTTTGTACTAAAAACATTTATTAAAATCAAAATAAATTAAAGTTAGTTAGCGCTACAGAAAGCTAATGTAGTGTAATACTACTACTGTAAAATTTAGCTAGCTGATCTGCTAGTGCTACAGAAACCCAATATAGCATTAGTAAGTTCAATTAGTAAGTTCACTAGCTAGTGCTACTGCAAGCTACTATAGCACACTGTTACTAGCTTACCCTAAATTAAGCTAGTTAGTTAGTGCAGCAGAAAGCTAATATAACATAATGTTACCAATTTACCCTAACTTCAGTTACTTAGCTAATGCTACGACAAACTAATATAGTAGATAGATAAAACCTTTATTGATCCCACAGCAGGAAAATTTAGTGTTACTAGCTTCACCTAAAGTCAGCTAGTTAGCTAGTAGTTATTGCCACGACAAAGTAATATAGCTTTCCCTAAAATCAGCTAGTTTATTAGCTAGTTCTACTGCAAGCTAATGTAGCATAATGTTTCCAGCTTAACCTAAAATTAACTAGTTAGCTAGTGCTAAGGCAAATTAATATAGCATAATGTTGCCAGCTTAACCCAAGGTCAGCTGTTTAGGTAGTGCTACAACAAGCTAATATAGTGTAATGTTACTATTGTAACCTGAAGTTAGCTGATCTGCTAGTGCTACAGAAACCCAGCATAATGTTACTAGCTTAAGTCAGCTAGTTAGCTAGTTATCTAATGCCACAGCAAGCTAATATAGCCTAATGTTGCTAGTTTTACCTAAAGTTGGCTAATTAGGTAGTCAGCAAGTGCTACAGCAAGCTAACATAGCATAATGTTAACGGCTTAACCTAAAGTCAGTCGGTTAGCTAGTGCTACAGAAAGCTAAGCTTTACCTAAAGTCAGCTAGTTAGTTTATTAGCTAGTTCTGCTGCAAGCTAATGTAGCATAAAGTTACCAGCTTAACTTTAAGTTAAATAGTTTGCTAGTGCTCGCAAAATTGTGAGTTACCTAGTGCTACGGCAAGCTAATATAATTTAATGTTAAAGTCTTATGTAGCATATGGTTACTAGTTTAACCCAAAGTGAGCTATTTAGCTAATGCTGCAGAGAGCTACTATAGCATAATGTTTCTAGCATACGCTAGAGTTGGCAAGTTTCTTAGTTAGCTAGTGCTACAGCAAGCTAATATAACTTCATGTTACTAGCCTGACCTTAAGTCTGCTAGTTAGCTAGTGCCAGGGCAAGCTGATATAATGTAATGTTACTAGCCTAACCTATAGTCAGCAGGTTAGCTAGGTAGTTATAGCAGTTAATATAGCATAATGTTACTAGTGTAACCTGAAGTCAGCTAGTTAGCTAGTACCACAGAGAGCTACCATAGCATAGTGTTACGACAATAGTCTAGAGTCAACTAGTTTGTTAGTTAGCTAGTGCTACGGCAAGATGATATAACTTAATATTACTAGCCTAACCTAAAGTTCTCTAGTTAGCTAATGCATGGGCAATTTTAGGTAGCATAATGTTACTAGCTTAACCAAAAGTCAGCTAGTTAACTAGTTAGCAACCACCCTCAAAAGTCCTACTCTTACTTTTTTTTTTTTACATATTACAGAAAAAGTTTTTGTTATATTTTGTTCATATCAGTAGAAACTCTCCACATGACTCTTATGTCAGCAGGAAATATGTTATATGTGTATATTCTTACAAAAATAACACACATTTTTTTTCCTGTCAGACTATATTTTTTTGCCTCAAACCCACTTATTTAGATTTTTTCAACCAGAAAAATGACTTTACTAGTAAATAAAGTTTAGTAAGTTTAATATAAGTCAAAAAAGACCTGAAACTTAAACAACAGCCAAGAAGGGAAATGTGGTGGCAATATGGTGCACCTTAAATAAGATTTATTCTTGCAATCATGCATTTGATTAAACTGTGGCTATAGGTGCATTGAATTGCTTTTTCAGTGTTTATTCGTGCTCCAGCTGAACAGTTTTTCCTCCCTGACCGGTTCCAGCGTTACATTTTCCACCCAGACCTCGAACACTTCTGAGCTTTTGATGGATTTGATCATTTATTCATCATGTTTTCAGCAGGACTGCGCCTTAAAACACGTTCCCGCAGGATAAAATCCATGCTTTTCTTTCTTTACATGCTTCTCTGTAGGTTGACAAAAATTGCACAACTTTTGGCCAGGTTCAAAATAATCCTGATTCTCTCTTTTTTCACTTGGTATTTTTGAGGCGTACAGAACAATAAATGGCTGCATCTTGTTGAAAAGCTCTTTGATCAGATCTTACCTTTCAGCCAAGATTGTTCTGCGGTTTCTGAAATAATGTGCTTAGCTTCAGGTAAACAAAGATAAAACTCAGAGATCAATTTGTTTTCTGCACCAAGTAATAGAGACAAACAATCGAAAACACTTTGATAAACTGACCTGTTTGTGACCTAATCTTCATTACGAGCGGCAGTAAATTCCTAATTAGCACGATAAGTTGTGTTTAAGTTTCAGTTCTGACACCCTGAGTGAATTATAAATTATAATTAAAATACAGATATTATTTTAGGGCAATGTGTGAATTTGAATAAATAGTTTTCTGACACCTTTTCTTTAAACACCAGGCCGACTCGTCTGAACACTCTGGCATGCTGTGCACTCTTTGGAATTAGTTCAAGAGCAATTAGAAACTTATCACCGTTGTAGCCTTCAGCGCTGCACAGCCATGAACACACTCAGCCGCACTAATGTACTGCATCTTCCACCAAACATCTGTTTAATAACCCCTCCTAGCATTGTCTGTCATTTGCGATATATTGTGGCGCTATTATTTTTGCTAATGAGAATGTTCACACACATGTATGCGGCACATTTTCTTTGATTTTCTTTCCCAGAGTTGTTCCAAAATAGTCGACGTCTTGGTTAAAACGTAATAATTAAGACACCAAAGAAACTTCAAATTACCTCATTATTGTTTCCACAATACCCTATTATAACCACTATGCAAACAGAATATGACATAAAAAGCGATTTTCTGCAGCTAATTGGTTAATTCAGAGCTTCAGTTACGCAGCAATTTGCAATGGGTCGGAGGTCGTGACCCCAGAACCTGATGTTTTTAACCAAAATTGCACCTATCTTAAATTTGCCAAAAATGTCTCATGATTTGTCCACAATGATTATAAAGTTGTCTACAATAAGCCAAAAATTGCTCAAAATGCATCATATGTCTGCAAAATAGCCTCCAAACTTTTCCAAAATGGCAAAAATCCGTCAAAAATCATTTAAAACTGGTCCCAAATAAGTTGAAAGTTAACTCAAATTCCTATAAAATTGTCCAATCAATTTTAGAACCAACTTTGAACATCAATATTATCATCAGACTGAAAAAATACCCAAACTATCTTAAACTTGTCTTATTATTTGTTCACAATCACCAAAGAATTGTCCAGAATAAGACAAAATTTGCTCCAGTTGCATCATACTTCTGCAAAACAGCCTCCAAGCTTTTCCAAAATGGCAAAAATCCTTAAAAAATCTTTTAAAACTGGTCTTAAATAAGTTAAAACGATTGCCAGAATTGCTCAAAAATTGCCCATTCAATTTTACAACCAATTTTGAAAAACCAGTATTATGGGATGTGTCATAGTTTGAACATCAAAACTGCAACAGCGGCATTTTGCATATTTGAAGCAGTTCAAACGTCCAAACTATCTTAAACTTGACAGAAATGTCTTATGATTTGTCCACAATGACTAAAAAATTGTCTACAGTAATCCAAAAAGTTGCTCCAAATATATCATACTTATGCAAAATGTCTCAAAGCTTTTCAAAAATGGTGAAAATTGGTCAAAAATCATGTAAAACTGGTCCTAAATAAGTTGGTAAGGATCCAGAATTACTCAAAAATTGTCCAATCTGCTTTATAACCAACTGCAGATATTGGAAGCAGTTCAAATGTTTAAACTGTCTTAAATTTACCAAAATTGCCCACAATGACAAAGCAAATGTCTAGAGTAAGCCAAAAAAATGCTCCAAATACATAATACTTCTGCAAAATGCCTCAAAAGTTTTCCAAAATGGCAAAAATCCATCAAAAATCATTTAAAACAGGTTCTAAATAAGCTGAAAATTAACAAAATTACTCTAAAATTGTCCAAAATTACTTAAAATGTGCCTAAAATTACTCAAAAACTTTCCAACAATTTCATAACCAACTGCCAATTTTAACTGATAATCAGCAGCTGCATCCATCAGTAATCATCAAAAGGAAAAATTAGAAGACTAGAGCTCATTTAAAACAAATGAGCTGTGGTTGGAGACTATTAACCACCACGAGTCTTTGTCATGGTGGAAGCAGTTCATCATGAGGCTATTATTCTCCCTTATTACAGTGATATTGAGGATATTTTCTTAGTTTTTTCTGCCTTTCCTTGGACCAGACGAGCGGCTCCGTCAGCAGAGTTCTCTGTGGATCGGACCCGACACCTCATGTCCTTCCTCACCATGTTGGGACCGAGTCCGGACTGGAACGTTGGACTTTCAGGAGAAGATCTGTGCACCAAGGACTGTGGTTGGGTCCAGAGGCTGGTGACGGACCTCATACCCTGGGACGCTGGGACTGACGGCGGAGTAACATATGAGGTAAGTTATTCTAAATTTTTCTGGTTTGGTCCCATGTTTTGACGGGTGGAACATCCAACTTAAGGTTTCATAAACCAGCCTCTAGATTGATTAATTCCTCAATTTGCTCTCATCCTACCAAATTCTCATCGGTTGGTCGACCTCTGGTGTTACTTTTATGAGCAGAAAAGTGTCTAATCAACAGCCTTCCAGGATTAATCCATTACTTTTGGCGGCAATATGCAATTTAATAAAATTTACAAGTAATATTTATCCAATGGTTTACTTCTGTTGAGTCCTTTCAAGCTGAACTGAAAATAGACTTCATTTTAAGGAACGTCAGCTTTAAGTTCTCAAATTTTCCAACTTAAGCATTTGCTTTACCCCAAAACAAAATGAGGAACATCATTTTGTCTTTAGACTTATTGTTTTGTTTCCTTTTCTTCTGCTCTCCTGGTTGTAGCAGAAAAATGCAATGAAATGTTGGCGGTAAACTTGGTTTTTATACTTTTTTTGAAACTAGAAAAGAAGTTGTTAAAGTAAAAAGCAAAATGTGCATTTGAGTTTATAGAATCTACAAAGGTAAACTGCTTTTTGTGGGCAGATTAATGTGAAACAGGACTTTACCTTAACCACACGAAGGGCAAAGCTTTTACAGCGTGGTTCTGTTTGCAGATATTACAAGTGAAGTAGCTTTTCATCGTCTCCAACGAGGAACGGCGTGAAAGAAGGAGCTTTAAATGCATTTATGTCGCCAGCCTTCCATTCCACAGAACAGTGGAGGGAAAAGAGCAGCAAAAGGTCAGACAGGGAAGAAACTTTCAACTCTCCTGTAGCTACAAAGAGAATCTGTTGTTCTGAAGCCATAGATGAGGATGGATCCTTGAATCTCCTCGTCTCCTTCGATTCCCCTGCATGGATTAAAGCCAAAGTTGAAACTTCACATGACAGCGTTGAGAGAAGAAAGAGAATGATTCATGTTGGTCACATATTTCTGTCGTTTCTCTCTGTAGAGGAGGGTTTTTATGCTAACAATACATGGACACACACCTAGAAACGCTGCCAGAACCTCTCATTAAAAGGATGATTAGATGGATGTAAATGATGCATGTCGACATCAAACACCTTTTTTCCTTCACTGTGGCTCATTTTTCAATCTAAAGTCCTGCACCTCTATGGAAACGCATTGAAGAAGAGAGAATGAAGAAATGTCTTTAAAAAAAACTAAAGTTTAATTTCTTTTATCATTTAATTTCACCACAATTGAAAAAAAAACCCAGAATCAACATGTTTATCAGTTTGATAAAAAAAAGGCACCACATACTCCAGGTATTTAACTATTTCCATTTCTACAACCTTGTTTTACATCTTTTTGCAGTCGTTTTCATCACATTTTGGTCATTTTTAGTCACTGTTGACTCTGTTTTCCCTGTTGTGGACTCTGTTCCTCACTGTGTGCTGACTTTTCTTCGTTTTTGCCTCATTTTTCCTCACTATGAACTCATGTTTCTTCAATTTGTGCTCTTTTTACTACAGTGTAGGATCATTTTTCCTCGCTGTTGCCTCATTTTTCCTCACTTTGGGTTCATTTTTCGCCATTGAGGACAAATTTTTCCTCACTTTGGGATATTTTTTCCTTTCTATGGACTCTTTTCCTCATTGTGAAGTAATTTTTGCTCATGAATGACTCATTTTTCCTCATTATGAACTCATGTTTCCTCACTGGGCTCATTTTACCCACCGTGGGATCATTTTTCCTCACTTTGTGGTTATTTTTCCTTGCTGTAGACTCTTTTTTTCCTCACTCGGAACTCATTTTCCTTACTTTGAGGAACCACCTCGCTTTTTTTTTTTTCATTTTTCCTCACTGTGAGCCAGTTTTTCCTCACTATTGCCTCATTTGTCCTCACTATGAACTCGTTTCCTCCCCTTGATCTCTTTTTTGTTTTTTTAAAGCATGTATTTAAACATCTTCACATCTATTTTGCTTTCCCCCCAGTGTGTCTGCAAGTAAAAAGTCCCACAAATATTGAAAATTTATCCCAAAAATTTAATTAAAATAAATCCATAAAGTTATTAAAAACTTAAAAAAAATAAAAATAAAAAAAAACAATGAAGCATTTTGAAAAAGTGTGAAAAATGCAGAAAAAAAAAACACATTCATAAAACGTCCTGTTTAAAAGCCCCAAAATAATAATAAAGCACTGCCTGCAGTTCAACCTGAAAACTTTTGTAATGTGACTGTTGGTCACCGCTCAGTCAGTCATGGGTTTTTATTTATGCCACAACAAACTGAATTTTTTGTTTTTTACAGAATACGATTAATGCAAACTGTTTGTTTTTAGTGAATTTTTTTCATGAGACATGGAATAAATTGATTTTGGTGCAAATATCAGACACGAAGTTGAAGCTCAGATGTTCTTTTACAGTTTCTGGCTCCAACAAATGTTGCGTTTTTTTAATTCTCACATTTTTTAATCAGTACAGAGAACAAAACCCACCCTCTATTGCAGCTTTATTACTTTTATTAATGGTGCTGTAAATTAGCGCTGCTGCTCTGTTGCTTCCCTCCAGAGGATCACTGTTGTTCTCTTCCTAAAGCCTGTTTCACAGACATCGGATTAGTATTCTTCTCCCGCAATTAATTCCCACGTCCTAAATTTGGGCTGTTTAACTGTGATTACTCCAAACCGGCGGCGGGCTGAGACTCTCTTCCCTCCGGCGTCTTTGATTCTCAGCATCCAGCGGCAGATGTTTTCCTGCAGGACTCCGACCTCCTCACGCCCAGGGCACCGTTAGCACAATGCTAATGTGGGACTTTGGGAGTGATTCCCCTTCAAGTCGCGACCCGATCTTCACCCGACGCGTCTTCCTCGAGCACGTCCATCCTCCCTCGATCCTTGAAGAGCCATCAGAGCTGATTCACCTCTAGTTTCACTTTGAAACTCATCCACCTGGGGAGGCGGCGGGAAGTAAAAGGCCCTGGTAGTGCTAAAAGATTCAGCGTTTGGAGCAGCAGGGGGTTCTTCTCCTGGGAGCTTCTCATCGCGCTCAGCTGTAATATTCCATCCAGGAAGGTTACTGGAGGCTTGAAATGTTCCAGAGGCTTTTATAGAAGTTACTTTAATCTGCATTAATTGATTTTTTTGGCCACGTGGGAGCAACACGGCTCAGCGGTAGCTTCCTATCGCCTCAAGGCTAATTCATGGTTTCTGCATGAACAAAGTCGAATTTGAATAAAAAATCACACACAGAAAAACACACAAGGCTCCTGTGGATGTTTCTGAAAGGATGCACGTTTTACAGGGTAGTAAATACAGATTACACAGCAGCACCCTGAATATATTTCTTTAAAAATGTCGTTGACAGAGAGCGGACATGGCACCGGATAGCTGGAGAATTCAGAACTTCTCACTGCTTCTAAACACCTCTGACATGCAGTACATCAGTTTATTTTGATGAAATAATCACTCAGGAACTGTGGAAAGAAAGATGCTTCATACTGCATTTGTTTTATTGATCTAGTACGTAAATTCATTTTTGGACAAGTTAAAGTAATTTTGGACAAATTTTGAGTCATTATGAGTGATTTTTGGACAAATTCTGAAGTCATTCTAGACCACCTTCTCAATTATTTTGACAGGTTTCACTCATTTTGACATTTTTTGACAAAATACAATAAAATATCCACAAAAAAGTGAATAAAAATTGTATAACAAATTAAGTAAATGTTCCAAATATTTATAAAATATACAAGAAAAGAATTCCCATGAATATTGAAAAAAAATTGCCTCATTTTTCCTCACTAGGAGCTCATTTTTCCACACTATTAACTCATGTTTCCACACAATGTGCTTTGGAAAATTGTAGAAAGAAAGATGTTTCATGCTGCGTTTATTTTATTGATTGAGTGTGTAAATTGATTTTGGACAAATTTTGAGACATTTTGGACAGGATTTCAGGTTTACACTCATTTTGATAAGTTTTTGACAAAAATTAAAAAATAAAACATCCAAAAAAGTGAATAAAATATTGTAGAAAAATAAATTAACTGTTAAATATATATTAAATATGCAAGAAAAGAAGTCCTGCAAATACTGAAGAAAAATGTTGCCTCATTTTTCCTCACTAGGAACTCATGTTTCCTCACTGTGGGCTAATTTTTCTTCAGTGGGATTTTTTTTTCTTCACTGTGGACTCATTTTTCCTCACTAGTAACTAATTTTTCCACACAGTCCAGTGTCTAAATTCATTTTGGACAATTTGAAGTAATTTTGGACAAATTTTGAGACATTTTTGGACAAATCTGGAAGTCATTCTAGACAATCTTCTCAATAAATTCAGACAAGATTTCAGGTTTCACTAATTTTGACAAATTTTTGACAAAAACAAAATAAAATATTCAAAAATTGAACAACATATGCTTAAAAAATTAAGTAAATATTTCTGTAAAAAAAAAAACAACAACAAAACAATAAAGGGTCAGAGTCAGTTACAAGTCTTTCAGTAATGATTTATTAATTATGAAATCATACAACCACTGACTTTATTGCGAAAACGGAATTATATTCATATTTTTGAACTTTCACCCATTGCCTGAATATGTAAACACATTTCCACCATAAATTGATGTAGAAAATTCACCAGAATGCTACAAGTTAAGTGTTTGACGCTCAAAGGTCCCAATATTAAAATGAAACCTTCATCAGCATTGGACATAAGCCCCAATAACAGGCTGAATTTTGCTAAAATGAGACATTAATGCAACACCTTATATTCACACACAGTTATTTGATCCACTTTTGGCTGTGATATTGTCTTTTATAGCCGCTTCAGATGTTCCATATCACATTCGTAGCTCACTTTCACCCTGTTTTCTGTCTTTTTTCAGTCGCCCAACAAGCCCACCAATCCTCAGGAGAAGATCCGACCCCTGACCAGCCTGGACCACCCCCAGAGCCCCTTCTACGACCCAGAGGGAGGCGCAATCACTCCGGTAGCCAAGGTGGTGGTGGAGCGTATCGCTAGAAAGGTAAAAATGCTGTCTGTATGAGTTCTGTGGGGGTTTAGCTAGCAACGGGCACCATGACAAAGACTTCTGACACTTTAATGACCTCGGAACAGAGCTCATGAGTTTAACAATAGGGTTTTTGTACTCCAGTGGTATATAAGATAAGATATAACAGGATAAGTCTTTATTAATCCTAAACAAAAGTCACATTTGTAGTCTATGTCATTTGTCTATTGATTAAAACAGCAACAGTTCATGTTGGCAAGCAGAGAGCATTGTGGGAGTTTAGCTAGCCACGGGCACCATGACAAAGACTAATGTGACAATTAACGACCTCCGACTAGAGCTATAAAACAAACTGGAATCAAATGTAATTGTGTTTTCATGTTACAGTGGTATATAAGATAAGATAAAACGGGATAAAGCTTCATTAATTCAAAACATAACTCACCTTTTTAGTCCATATTTTGTCTCAGGATTAAAGCAACAGGATAAATGTTCTCAGCTCATGAGTTTAAAACAAACTTAAATCAACTGTAACTGTGTTCTTATGTCCCAGTGGTATATAAGATGAGCTCAAACAGGATAAAACTTCATTAATCCTAAACAGAAATCACCTTTTCAGTCCAAATTTTGTCTTGGGATTAAAACAACAGTATCAGGACATGATAAACATCCACGATGCTCAGTTTGTGTTATTAATTCATCAATTATAGATTGATAATGCTGCCAATTACTGATCGAAATGATCAAAAACTTGCATCCTTAACGTCCTGCCTCTAATTGTGTTCGTCCTTTACGACACCCGTGTGACAGCAGATGTAAACAAAGAACAGGACATAGATTGATCCAATACTGATCATTTTAAAAGACCCTCGATCAGCCCATATTCTGTGATTATTCTCTGATTTGCTAAATTAATCATAGTACCTGGTTGTGCCACCAGGTGGAGCATCTTACTGTTTAACCCTCTGATGCACAACATGGGTCAAAAATAACCCATATTCAATAGAAAATGGATATCTCTTGACCCATGTTGTGCATCAAAGGGTTAATACTAATACAATAGAGACCAGAGGAGGTGGAGGCATTATGTGTGTTTAGCTAGGAAAGGGGTACCATGACAAAGACTTCTGTGACGATTAATGACCTCCACCTAGACCTAATGAGTAAAAAAAAAACTTCTTATATTCCAGTGATATATAAGATAAGATAAAAGTAGGATTAAACTTCATTAATCCTAAGCAAAAGTCACCTTTGTAGTACAAAATTTGTCTTTGTATTTAAACAAGAATATCAGGACATGGTAAATGTCCACTGTTTTCAATTCTTTTTATCAGTTAATCCATTCTAGATAGATAATGCTGCCAGTTGTTGATTAAGAAAACTATTGAAATGGCACTAATTGTGTTGTTTCCTTACAACAAACACAAATAAAGGATCAAGCTGAGGTTTGTGCCGATACCAGCCAGTTGAAAAGTTCCTTGATCAGTACTTACTTTATGTCAATATATAATCACAAACCTCTTGAAAAAAGCTACTGGTACCAGCAGGGCAAAGCATTCAGACTTTTCCTGACATAATACACTGCTAAACTGCAAAAACGAGCCGAACAAATGTCTTCGTCCCTCCGAGGTGAAGAAACCGCCGAGGATTCATCGTTTTACACCGGACGGCGTTAAGAGGCTCGTCTGCGGGCGTAGAAGTGCTGCTGCCGTGACTAGCGAGAAGTGCTAACTAGCAGCAAGATGCCTCCCTTTTCCATGAATGATTATTACAAACTCCTCCAAAATATAACAGTACTGGAGATGAAACTGCACCGTTTGGAAGTGAATGCGGAGGTAAATGGACATTATGGGAATGAGACCACTCTACCGATGACTCAAAGCAGTGGACAAGAGAAGGCTAACAGACAGCTAATTAGCATCACCATCAAAGATGAGGAGGCCTGTGGAAACAGCCGTAAATCAACCAGCAGTCCTCCCTGGAACTTGCTCGGAGCAAAGCCAAAACATACCTCAGGTATGAATACAGCTGATATGGAAAGACAGGCTACAGGCAGAATCCAACATGCAGAGATTACTGATGAAACTGGTTGGCCTGCTCTGCCATCCCACAGCAACATCTCTTCAACCCCAATACAGAGAAGAGAAGAGTCCTGGACAGTGGCTACAACCAGGAATAAGAGCAAACAAACCCAGGAAACGTTCAACTGGAGAACAGGTTTGCTGTACTGCAACAAGACCCTGACACCCCAAAAGAAAGTTCATCCCCTGAAAGTAGACAAAGGTATGACACAGAACGTTGCACCAAAAGGCTGCAGAATGAGCTAACTGCTGAGCCAAAAAGGCTGAGGAAAGAGCTAACTACTGGGCCTCAAACTTTGATAGTGGGTGACAGAGCTGTGAATGATTTAAAGCACTTTTCCAGCAAAAAAATAACACCAAAGTGCTGTGTTTTAACAATGATATGGTGTCTGACATTTCTAAGAAATTCCTGAAGATCGCTGCTGAGCATCCCACAGCTAAATCCCTTGTCATACATACGGGAGCCCTCGATGTTGAGAAGCAGCAGTCAGAAGTGCTCAAACAGGACTTTATGGATCTGCTGAACAGAGTCAGAGGTCTGAAACCTGTTGTTTATGGGAGCGGACCACTATCTACAGTCCGGAGAGGAGATGAGAGATTTAGCAGGCTGATGCTGCTAAACAGATGGCTCAAAGCTACATGTGCTGCTCAATCAATAAACTTTATCAACAGTTTCAACATTTTTTGGGAACGCAGGCACCTCTTTAAGGCAAATGGAATCTTCCTTAACAGATCAGGATTGCTGCTACTGTGCTCAAACATTTTTTACTCCGTAAGTCAGACACCAGCCAGGGTCAGAGATAAAAGCCTAGAACATCCAGAACAACAACAGATTGCACAGCATGCTGGGGAAGAACTGTTACTGCCGGAGATAAGGACTGACCAAGGACAACAAGGAACCCAGGAAGAGGCTCCAACTACATCATCGCCTCCTGCCCCTCATCCAACAAACCACTGCCCATCTTCACCCCCACAACAAGAGGAGTGGCCTCCACTCCCAACAGGAGGATATTCTCAACCTCAACCAGCAGAAACCCCACCTAACTCTCCGCCCTCCCCAGCCAGTCTCTCTCCCTCCCCCACTCATCTGGATTTCACAGATGAGATGAAAAGGCGTGTCAATGCTGGAACAAAACTGACACCGCGCCCAAATCCCATATGCTTGCCAACTAGTCTTGTCTGTCCTGAAAATTCAGTTGTGTCTGATGTCTGATATGTACCGGGTCCAGGCTTCAAAGCTAATACTAATGTTTTCAACCAGGAAAAGCCAGGGCCTGATGGAAACCAGGTAGCCAGCATCTCTGTCCTAATAGGCAACAGAAAAAGAAAGGTGGCTATGTCAAGACACAGAAAGAAAAAGCCTTCAAATATAGTACATATTGTTTGTGAGCCACAAACTCCTGCTCACAAGGCAGGCAAAACTCCCCAAACATTAAAGATGGCTCTATTAAATATTAGATCTTTAGCAGGGAAGACATTTTTAATCAATGATTTTATTATTGAGCACAATCTTGATTTTATGTTTTTAAGTGAAACTTGGTTAGACCAAAATAACAGTGCAGCTGTTCTCATCGAGTCGACCCCTCCCAACTTCACTTTTATCAGTGAGGCCAGGGTGCAAAAGAGAGGGGGCGGTGTTGCAATTTTATTCAATGAATCGTTTCAATATCAGCAATTATCCTCTGAACATTTCTCCTCGTTTGAGTACGTAGCTCTCCAGCTGAAGTCCTTATCTCGAGTTGTGCTACTTAATATTTACAGGCCTCCTAAATACTGTGCAGAGTTTTTTGATGATTTTAGTGAACTGCTGTCTATGATCTGCATTGATTTTGACTGTGTAATTATTGCTGGTGACTTCAACATTCATGTTGACAGTCCTCAGGACAAAGGGACTAAAGACCTGTACAACACTCTTGACAACTTTGGGCTGGTCCAGCATGTAACAGAGGCCACACATGACAAAGGGCATACGTTAGACCTACTTATCTCCAAGGGTCTGAGTACTTCCAATGTCACAGTGTCTGATGTTGGCCTTTCTGATCATTCCTGTGTTTTCTTTGAGAGCACCGTCTCAGTGCAATCGACAGTTTTTACAGAGGTAACCAAAAAACGGTGTATTACTGAAAGCACCTCTGAGATATTTAACCAGGCTTTCTCTTCAACACCAGCTCTGTCTTGGGGTTTAGTCGATGAGCTGATAGGTAGCTTTAATGCTAAAATTGTAAACATTATGGATGCCATTGCTCCAACTAAGGTGAAAGTGATCTCTGGTAAGAAAAAATCTCCATGGAGAAATGCCACACTGGTCAGAAATAACAAAAGAGAGTGTCGGAAAGCTGAACACAGATGGCGAAAATCAAAACTTCAGGTTCATTATAGCATTTATAAAGAGAAACTGTACACTTACAATTTACAACTGAGGAATGCAAGACAATCTTATTTCGCAGATATAATCACCAAAAACAGTCACAATACACGAGCCTTATTTGCTACTGTGGACAGGCTAACAAACCCTCGTGTGTCAGTAGCCCCTGAGTTACGTTCTACCAGGGCCTGCAACGACTTTGCATCATTCTTTATAGAGAAAATCCTAAACATTAGACAAGCAGTTAGTGCCTCCACAGCAGGTTCAGGACATGTCCTGTGTCAGCGTAAAACCAATTTAAACACCATGACACAATTTAATCCTATCAATCGCAAAAACCTGGAGGACATTATACATCAACTAAACTCCTCCTCCTGCTGCCTGGATATTCTGCCTACAAGGTTTCTCAAAAAAGTTTCCCAGGTACTGCTGACAGATCTTTTGTGGATTGTGAACTTGTCTCTTACGTCAGGCGTCTTTCCTCAGGCTTTAAAAACTGCTGTAATTAAGCCACTTCTAAAAAAGAGCAACCTCGACAAGTCACAAATGAACAGCTACAGACCAATCTCTAATCTCCCATTTTTAAGTAAGATCATTGAAAAAGCAGTTTTTCAACAGCTAAACAATTACCTAACAAAAAGTAACAGTTTCAATGTTTTTCAGTCAGGTTTTCGGCAGCATCACAGCACTGAGACAGCCCTTATTAAGGTGATTAATGACATCCGCTTAAGTACAGACAGCGGCAGGATGACAGTCTTAGTGCTGCTGGATCTAAGTGCTGCGTTTGACACAGTCGACCACAATATACTACTCAACCGACTGGAGAACTGGGTGGGACAGTCCGGCACAGTACTAAACTGGTTCAAATCTTACCTAAAAGACAGGAATTACTTCGTGTCTATAGGTAACTTTACGTCTGAACAGACAGCAATTACATGTGGAGTTCCGCAAGGTTCCATCCTGGGGCCTCTTCTGTTTAACATCTACATGCTCCCACTGGCCCAGACTATTGAAAATAATAACGTAAGTTACCATAGCTATGCAAATGACACGCAGATTTACATTACAATGTTCCCAGGAGACCATGGCCCTATACAGGTGCTGGGAAAGTGTATTGAACAGATAAATGAGTGGCTGTGTCAGAACTTCTTCAGCTAAATAAAGACAAAACTGAGGTAATGGTTTTTGGAGCCAAGGAGGGGCGATTAAAAGTGAGCTTAGAGCTTCAGTCTCTACAGCTAAAAACCACAGACCAGGCCAGAAATCTGGGTGTGGTGATGGACTCAGAACTCAGCTTTGAAAAACACATCAAAGCAATTACAAAGTCGGCTTATTATCACTTAAAAAATATCTCAAGAATTAAAGGACTGATGTCTCAGCAGGACCTGGAAAAGCTCGTCCATGCATTCATCTTCAGTCGGCTTGATTACTGTAACAGTATCTTTACAGGTTTACCTAAAAAAAACACTCAGACAACTGCAGCTGATCCAAAACTCTGCTGCTCGAGTCCTCACCAAGACCAAGAAAGTAGATCACATCACTCCAGTTCTGAAGTCTTTACACTGGCTTCCTGTCACTCAGAGGGTAGATTTTAAAGTCCTGCTGCTGGTCTACAGAGCTTTAAATGGTTTAGGACCAAAATACATCAGAGACCTCCTGACTCAGTATATACCAACCAGACCACTCAGGTCATCTGGATCAGGTCTTTTATTAGTTCCCAGAGTGAAAACCAAACATGGACAAGCTGCATTCAGCTTCTATGCTCCGTATATTTGGAACAAACTCCCAGAAAACTGTAGATCAGCTGAAACTCTCAGCACATTTAAGTCCATTCTGAAGACTTACCTGTTCTCAGCTGCTTTTGACTAAGTTCTTCTAACAGTTATTTTAAATCTTATTTTATGACAAACTCTACAGTGTAACTTTTAAAATGTCCTTGCTTCCCAACTTCTGTTTTTGATTCTTTTACTCTTCTGCATCCTTAAATTTTAATGACCTTTTCAATGATTTTATAAATGTGTTTTCTTTCTTTTTATAATTGTGTTTTCATCTGCTGTTTTAATGTCCTTGTGAAGCACTTTGAATCACCTTGTTGTTGAAATGTGCTATATAAATAAACTAACTTTAACTTTAAACTTTTAAATGTACTTTAAAGTGATTACTATCAACTTTTTAGGTCACTCTGCAATTTTCATATCCACAGATGGAGACTTGTCCTTTAAGTTTGCTTCATAAGGACACATTTTTGTACTTTTTTGTGCCATATCTGACCCCATCTTTCCTTTTTCTGCTCAGGGAGAACAGTGCAACGTGGTGCCCGACACCATCGACGACATCGTGGCCGATATTGGACAGGAGGAGAAGGAGGAAGGTGTAGTAAACTCAGAAAACACACACTTAGCTGATTATATTGATTCAGAGGAACAATAGATCCACTCAGAGAGCTCGCTGGATGTTTAGCAGAGCCTTCAGACCCCGTCATTATGGGATGTTACATTCCTGGGTGTTTGCTAAACACTCGCTCTGACCGTGGAGTTTTCTGATGCTGAAGGACACTCAGCGTCTCATTAAAGCCTCGGACGGAGGTCAGATAGTCACATTACCCATCTGGCAGGTTCTATCTGCATCCCGCTGTGTGAAGGCTTGAGTCCTGCCCTCATCAAATGGACCTGATATTATGGGATGCAGCAGAGAGCCTGTAAGTGAAATGGCATATGAAGTCTGTCAGCGGGTCGACAGCCATCATTTTATCACATTCTAACAAACAATAGTGGCTATAAAGGTTTATCCCATCCAAAACACCACTTTATGTCCAAGTACTTATCCTTTTAAAGGTTTATTCTACCAAAGTTCTGGCTTCATGTCAGAGTATTTGTACTATTAAAGGTTTATTCCTTCCAAAATGCTACTTTATGTCAAATATGAGCAGTTTTCAAGGTTTATACCACCAAATTTATATTTTTTAAGAAACAAATTGTGGTTTTAAGAGTTTGTTCCACCCAAATAGTACGTTTTGTTGAAGTACTTACAGCTTTAAAGGTTTATTCCTTCCAAACCACAACTTTATACCAAATGTGAGCAGTTTTCAATATATATTCCACCCAGTTATTACTTTTCTAACCAGCAAGTTGTGGTTTTAAAGGTTTATTTCTAACAAAATATATTTTCTGTCCAAGTACTTGTACTTTTAAATGTTTAGTCAACCAAAATTCTGACTTTGTCTCAAAGTACTTGTAGTTTTAAACATTTATTCTCTCCAAAACACTACTTTGTGTCCATGTACTTGTGCTTTTCAAGGTCTATTCCTTCCAAACCACAACTTTATGTCAAATGTGAGCAGTTTTCAATGTGTATTCCACACAATTAGTACTTTCCTAACAAACAAGTTGGGGATTTAAAGGCTTGTTTTTCTCAAAATATAGTTTCTGTCCCCAGGTACTTGTATTTTTAAAGGTTTAGTCTACCAAAATTCAGATATTGTGTCAAAGTACTTGTAGTTTGAAAATTTTTTTCTCTCCAAAACACTACTTTGTGTCCGTGTACTTGTACTATTAAAGGTTTATTCTGTCCAGAATACTACTTTATGTCAAATGTCAGCAGTTTTCAACGTGTGTTCCACCCAATTAGTGCTTTTCTAACAAACAAGTTGTGGTTTTAAAGGTTTATTCCTTCCAAAATGCAACTTCATGTCCAAGTACTTGTACTTTTAAAGGTCTAGTCCTCCCAAAATATCACTTTATGTTCAGTTTTCTGCAGTTTTTACACTTTATTCCACTGCTGTTGATAAAAATTTCATACTCGAGTGGTATCGTGTCTCCAGAATGCTCCTGTAAGTGTATATTTATGGATAGATCCACGTTTCTACTAAAATTTCACCAAGGATTACTTAAATCTTGTCTGAAATTTGTCCATAATTGCTCAAAATTGGTCCAAAATAAGTTAAAGATGAACCAATTTGTCTGAAATGACTCAAAAATGTAAAAAAAAAAAAAAAAATTCTTCAGAATACAGTCTTTGTTCGACATTTCACCAACTTTTGAGGCTCTAACATCAGAACATCAACAGAATCTAAAAATGACTCCCAGAGATGAGCGGTTAAAACAGACTAGATTTATTCATTAATATCGACAGGATATGAGTCGAATACAGCTCAGCCACAACAACAAACAAGACAATCTAAATTATTCACAGCTGACCGGTCACTGAACAAAATACAGACGTCTTTGACCTGCTTCTACTAAATATACAGGACAAGATGTTCTTCTTCCCACACAGACTCAAGGACTGATTTAAAGAACACAATATATACTTTTAAAGGTTTATTCCACCCAAAATACTACTTTATGTCCAAGAACTTGTACTTTTAAAGGTTTATTCCACCTTTAATGCCACTTTATGTCCAAGTATCTGCAATTTTAAACCTTAATTACACTCAAAACACTACTTCTTCTCCACTTATTTTGAAGAGTTTTTTGCACCTAATTAGTACTTTCTAACAAACAAGTTGTGGTTTCAAAGGTTTGTTTCTCCCAAAATACTACTTTTTGTCCAAGCACATCTACTTTTAAAGGTTTATTTCACCCAAAACACTACTTTATGTCCAAATACTTATAGTTTTAAAGGATTATTCTACCAAAAAGTCTGATATTGTGTCAAAGTACCTGCACTATTAAAGGTTTCTTCCTTCCAAACCACAATTTTATGTCAAATATAAGCAGTTTTCAACGCATATTCCATTCAATTAGTACTTTTCTAGGAAAGAAGTTGCGGCTTTAAAGGTTTATTTCTCCCAAAAGACAACTTTATGTCCAAGTACAGCTACTTTTAAAGGTTTACTCCACCCAAAATCCAACTTTATGTCCAATCGCTTCTACTTTTTAAGGTTTACTCCACCCAAAACACTACTTTGTGTCCAAGTCCTTGTACTTTTAAAGGTTTATTCTACCAAAAGTCTAACTTTGTGTCAAAGTAGTTGTAGTTTTACAGATTTATTCCATCCAAAACACTACTTTCTACCCATGTACTCATATTTTTAAGGGTTTATTACACCTAAAATACAACATTCTGTCAAAGTATTTGTACTTTTAAAGGCTTGTTTCTTCCAAAATCCAACTTTATGTCCAATTGCTTCTACTTTTAAAGGTTTATTTCACTCAAAACACTACTTTATGTCCAAGTACTTGTACTTTTAAAGGCTTATTCTATGGAAAATCTGACTTTATGTCAAAGTACTTGTATTTTTAAAGGTTTATCCATCCAGAACACTACTTTGTGCCCAAGTACAGCTACTGTTCAAGGTTTATTCCTCCCAAAACACTACTTTATGTCCAAGTACTTGTAGTTTTAAAGGCTTACTCTTCTAAAAATCTGACTTTCTGTGAAATTACTTGTAATTTTTGGGAGTTTATTCCTCCCAAAATACTGCTTTATGTTCAGTCATGTGCAGTTTTTACGGTTTATTCCACTACTGTTGATAAATGGCGCAATTGTGGTGATTTTTGTAATGACAATGCGTCTTTAAAACCTACTGTCCGGCTATTTTTGGGATTCAAAGGGTTAAAGTAATATTATCAGCTTCCACCTGCAAGTCAACACACAAAACAAGCAAACAGCACCAGAAAATCACATTTTCACACAAACATTAATTACAGATCAGGATTAAAGCACATTAATGTCGTTTTCCGGCTATTGGACACGTTACAGTCAACAGAAAGATCACTGCTTGGAAGGGGAGGCAAAAGTTCTGCACTGAGAGTTTATTTATTCTAAAGTTTGAATGCAATTCTGCTTTAAACACTTTTTCTCAACACTTTTGCACAGCGGGTTGCACAAAGTAGCACAAAGTGAATGTGCTCTGTGACCTTCTAGCTGCAGGATAAGTTGTTTTTTATTCCCTCTTTATCCTCACAGATGCTCTAACCAGGGCGGTGTTTATTCTCTGCATCGCTGTGCAGGATTCTGTCCACTCAGCAGAATCCCTAACAAGGATCTCCTGCTGTCTGATAAACGTCCTCCTCACTCGGTTTGCTTCTGTTCTGCCCTCGGTGTATGACGACTGAGGATCCGCTGGTTCTTTTCCCTCCGGAGCTTTAACTTCCTCGTCATCTTCTGTCGTTACATGTTATCCTGCAGAACCAGACTCGCTCAGCTTGGTCCCGGCGGTCCGACTCTGGATCATTTTCCAGGCCTCAGGAGAGCGTTATTAATTGAAGCCGGTAGCTCCTCGTCGCACTAATTGGATGAGACGTTCACAAGTCATCCCCCTGCTTCCAGTCGCCGCTCAGATGTCACTTAGTGGTCGACTACCTGCAGTAATCACCTTCACAGACGTTAAATCATCCTCGTTCTTCACTTCCTCTGAAATTCAGCTAGAAAACACTTTAAAACAACCCAAGTTCTGCACAATTACTAATAAATAGCATCCAATGAAACACAGTAAAGCAAAATGATTCAGATATAATGATGATAAATGTAAAGATACAACAAAGTCAGAGTACACTGTAAATATGTACAGTTTTGACCATAAAATTTTACTGTATTTAAAACAGCAAAAATATATATATGTAAGTTTAATAAAATGAGTAAAATTAAATGCAAATTGGATAAAGAAATCTCATTTAGTTGGGTTTTATAATCATCTCTGGAAGAAATATAGATATAGACATATAGATATAGATTTCTAGATATATATACACTACCGTTCAGACGTTTGGTGTCACCCAAACAATTTCTGGTTTTTAAAATTAAATAAAAAAATTAATTAAAAATAATTATTAGAACATCGTCAGAACTGCTTCTCTTCCTTGTCCTTTGTAGTTTTTGGTGCAGAAATGCTTCATTTGCTTCTTCGGGTTTCAAAGAACAGCTGTTTTACTGATTCTAAGGCAATTAGCAACATCTCTCTTTGTCTTCTTGTCATCTTTTAATTTTCTGTAGTGCTAATTTAGCTCGGTTTATCTGTAGACGATACTTATACACTACCAGTCAAAAGTTTGGGGTTACCCAGACAATTTCATGTTCTCCATGAAAACTCACACTTTTATCCATGTGCTAACATAACTGCACAAGGGTTTTCTAATCATCAATGAGTCTTTCAACACCATAGCATTAGAACACAGGAGTGATGGTTGCTGGAAATGTTCCTCTGTACCCCTATGGAGATATTCCATTAAAAATCAGCTGTTTCCAGCTACAATAGTCATTTACCACATTAACAATGTCTAGACTGGATTTATCATTCAATATATATATATATATATATATATATATATATATATATATATATATATATAAAAGTTTAATGAGATGTACACTATCAATCAAAAGTTTGGACACACCTTCTCATTTAATGTTTTTTTTGTTTTCATGATTAATTACATTGTGGATTCTCACCGAAGGCATTAAAGCTGTGAATGGACACATATGGGATTATGCAGTAAACAAAAAAGTGTGAAATAAGTCAAAACATGTTTTATATTTTAGATTCTTCAAAGTAGCCACCCTTTGCTTTGATTCCTGCTTTGCACACTCTTGGAATTCTCTCCATGAGTTTCATGAGGTAAAACCTGAAATGGTTTTCCAGCAGCCTTGAAGGAGTTCCCAGAGATGCTGAGCATTTAGCTTACTGAGCTACTGAGCCCCTGACATGGTTTGGTTTGGTCTTTTGATTTTGATTATGGTCTGAAACATAAAAATGTACATATTAATGATTTTTTTCCACTCTTCCATTGCAGAATTGCATTTATGCAAATTTCTCATTTCTAAATTGATCAATTACTGATTATATTACTGAAGAATAAGAAGATTGTTGGATTAGTGTATAAAACGTATAATGGAAACAGGACTGGGCCCAGAATGGAGCCCTGAGGGACTCCCAGGCTAAGTGGGGCTACAGCCGAAAGATATTCGCTCAAGTGAACTGAGAAGCTCAAATCTGTCGGACAAAACTCAAACCGCCTGAGGACCTTTGAGGCCTTCATGCTGTGTTAGATGAGATATAAAGGAAGCATCATCCACATGTCAGAAATAACTGTTACAAGAACAAAAACTTACCAAAAAGTGAAATCATTCGAGCGGTTATTTATCGTCTTCCCTCCATGTTTCTCCCCTCAGACGACACTCCGGAGACGTGCATCTACTCGGGCTGGTCGCCGTGGTCGGCCTGCAGCAGCGCCACGTGTGAAAAAGGTCGCAGGATGAGGCAGAGGATGCTGAAGGCTCAGCTGGACCTCAGCGTCCCGTGTCCCCACACCCAGGACTTCCAGCCCTGCATGGGCCCCGGATGCAGCATGGAGGGTAAACACTCACTGACACATGTATATATAATTTATTATAGAGAGAAAATATACCATAGAATAATCCTCCAGTGTGGTTGAAATGAGCAGAGGTTTATTTTACTACCTTACAGGTACAATTAATGGAAGATTTGTAACAGAAGAAGCTTTCTAAACCAATTTTCCATCAATAAATTACTTACCCTATATGTACAGATAAGTGCAGATGATTCTTTATTTCCCCTCATTAGATTGAAAGTAACTGCTTTTTAATTCCCTCCAAGAAGGAATGCTTTATCTCACCGAGGAGCATCAACACTTAGGTATTTATCAAACTTATGGGAATTACACTTCAGCAGTTAAAACATTTCGTCTTCGCTCAGAGTGAGAAATTAGATGCATTTATTCAATTACTACAAAGAACATCACAGTAACTCTCATCTGACAACAACTGAGTTTATTTGTAACATCTAAATAAAGATGAAATGAGAAAAAAATTAGCTGAAATGCGTAAAGAACTCGGATGCAACAGTCTGCTGTATGTACGTCAGAGTAATCCCATAATGAAGAGAATTTATTAACAATACCAGTAAAATCATTGGCAGTTTTATTCTTTTTTCTCTCTAATCCTGATTAATGCCAAACAAAAAACAAAGAAAAGAGATATAAATCCTATCAAATGTCCAAATACAAATACTACACAAAAAGTCTGTTTTTAATCACCTGAAGTTGCATTTTTATCAAGATCAGACTGAGCGTAGTGTGGCGAAAACCTGGATTCTCTACAATCATGTCAGAAAACATATTGTAGAGTCTTGAGTGCACTGTAAACTAATAACAATCTCGTAAAACAACCAAAAGTGAAAATATGCGCTGTAAAATAAAAGAAAGACAAAAATGTACTTCTTCAGTGTCCCATAAGTTCAAAAATGTTAAATACTATAAAAATGAAACTAATTTCATGGTTAAGCATTGCAAAAGAATAAATCAGTATTTTTAAATATACTTTTTTTCTACAGTTTGGCCTCTTTTTTGGGGGGATTCTTTTTTTAAGGTGGACATGAAAATTTATTTTTTTAAAATGTGATTTAGCCAGTTTTTTGTAATTTACCACAAAAAAAATAATGATCTGCATTCTCTACATACATATCAGTAAATGTATCATAGATCAACTGTATTACCTGGTTGTTTCACCAGATGGAGCCTCTTTCTGTTTAATGACTATTTGAAAAACTGATTTAAATACAGTAAAAACAAAACCTAATTCTATGGTGAAATGTTGGAAAAAAAAAATTAATTTAACATAATTTTAAAATATGTGGACATTATGTACAGTTTGGCCTTTTTTATTTATCTAAAATCAAAAAATCAGTGCTCAAGCTAGTTACTATTTATAATTTAGAAAAAAATGTATCAGTAGATATATTGTAGATCAGCTGCAGTACCTAGTTGTTCCACCAGGTGGAGCCTAGATACAAAAGCAAAAACTGATTTTATGGTCAAATGTTGTAAAAGAAAAAACTATTAGTAAAAAAAAAAAAAAAATGCTGACTTTTTAATGTGTACATTCTTTATAGTTGTTTTTTATTTTTTTTAAGGTTCACATGTAAAATAAATTTTTTCTGTGATTTTTCTAATATTAATATCAATTAAAATATTAATTAATATTAATATTAATTATTCATTAATATTATAGTTACTATCAGTCACAAATCTGTAAAATTGGAGCAAATTGTTCATTGCAGTAAAAAAAACAACAGTTTTTTGCAGTCTAGCTGCAAACGAGCTTTAAAAATATGTTTAAAATACAGCAGATTTCTGTAACATTCAAAGATCTTTGTACAAAATTGTGAGCATGATGGCAAAAATCTGTAGCATAGTGATCTTTTTAACAGTGTATTTTTTTGTTTCACTCAACCTACTAGAAGTCCATGTTGTCAAGCAGAGAGCATTGTGGGGGTTTAGCTAGTAACGGACACCATGACAAAGTCTTATGTGGTGCTTAATGACCTCCGAATAGAGCTTACGGGTTTAAAACCTACAGGGATCGATTAGGACAGTGTTCCAACCTATAAATGATGAAGAAAGTTATTTAAAATTTGCATCTTCAGCCACATTGGATGTACAGAAAGAATCATGCTGAAGTTTAAGTTGATATCGATTAGCTAAAAAATGCGTCAATCAGCCAGAATCCAGATCCTTAAGTCCTGGACAGAAGTTAGGTTGGCTTCAGTGATTTCTCTGCAGGTCTGACTGGATGTTGCAGTTGGTTTTTGTCCTTTTTTGTGACCAGACAGCATCTGAAGTGCAGCAAAAAGTCTGGATTACTGTCGTGTAGAAAAGGATCAGCAGCTCCTCGGCCAGGTTGAACTTCATCCTCTGCCGGCTCCGTTTTGTTGATTGTGTTTTGTGTGTTGAGCATCCACTTCAGATCCTGAGAGATTTAACCAACGTGTCTCTCAAAAGCCTTCCATCTGTTAGGAAAACATGCCCGAGGTCCCAAAAGTAGCTTCTCTTCAGCCACAACTTCAGCAGCAGCATTTCTTTGCCTTATATTTCTGTCTAGATATGTGCAAACAGACTTCTCAGTAAACACAATTCTACAAATAATTATTAGAACACTGTCAGCACTGCTTTTCTTCCTTGTCTTTTGCAGTTTTTGGTGCAGAAATGCTTCATTTTCTTCTTTGGGTTTCAAAAAACAGCTGTTTTACTGATTTCAAGCCAATTAGCGACATCTCTCTTCGTCTCCTTGGCATCTTGCAATTTTCTTTAATGCATTTTGAAGTGATAATTCAGCTTGGATTATCTGTAGATGACACATATATACTGCCGTTCAAAAGTTTGGGGTCACCTGGACAATTCCATGTTTCCATGTAAACTCCAACTTTTATCCATGTACTAACATAACTGCACAAGGGTTTTCTAATCATCAATGAGCCTTTCAACACCATTAGCTAACACAATGTAGCATTAGAACACAGGAGTGATGGTTGCTGGAAATGTTCCTCTGTACCCCTATGGAGAAATCAGCTGTTTCCAGCTACAATAGTCATTTACCACATTAACAATGTCTACACTGGATTTAGAATTCATTTAATTTTATCTTCACTGAAAAAAACTGCGGGCTGCACAGTGGCGTAGTGGTTAGCACTTTTGCCTTGCAGCAAGAAGATCCCTGGTTCACGTCCCGGCTTTCCCGGGATCTTTCTGCATGGAGTTTGCATGTTCTCCCTGTGCATGCGTGGGTTCTCTCCGGGTACTCCGGCTTCCTCCCACAGTCCAAAAATATGCTGAGGTTAATTGATCATTCTAAATTGCCCGTAGGTGTGAATGTGAGAGTGATTGTTTGTCTCTGTATGTAGCCCTGTGACAGACTGGTGACCTGTCTAGGGTGTCCCCTGCCTTCACCTGAGTCAGCTGGGATAGACTCCAGCCCCCCCATGACCCTAGTGAGGATTAAGCGATGTATAGATGATGGATGGATGGATGGAAAAAACTGCTTTTCTTTAAAAAAAATAAGGGCATTTCTAAGTGACCCCAAACTTTTGCACGGTAGTGTACGGCTTCTGCACAAAATACTGCTGACTCAAAAAACGTTTTCGACTATCTAGCGTGAATTTGGGCATCTTTGCAGTTTAAATTTATCATATTTTTAAACATAATTGTTGCAGGCAGGTATTAAATTATTGTAAATTTTCTTTTTTTTTTTTTTTTTTTTTTTTTTTTTTTTTACATCTTTTAGAAGATGGTGTGATTATATAACCACAACAAGAAAAGCACTCAGAGAGCGCAGTCCTCCTCCAAGGCTGCTCAGTCGTTGGATCATTTCTGACAGATGAAATCTTGAAAAAAATGTGTGGCAGAAATCACGGCAACATAGAATGTGTCCATTTAATATAGATGTACCCACAAACCAAATGACCTTGCGCTGAGCACAGATGTGTGTTATGCATGTGTACGTTATGTACGGATACCGAGTCACGTGACCTAAATATGTAGCGGGCAGCGGGAATTGATGGGACTCAGAAACACCCCCAATAATTTAATCAGTTGTTCCTTGGATCATTTCTGATGGATAAGTCCTGATAAGTCCTCAGTGGTGGATTTGTAGTAGGATCACAATCATGTGATCGTCAGCAGGCAGCTGACATAGTGTTCACTTGTTGTCATGGTTACAGTGATGCTGTGCCACTATCTGGCAATGATACAGAAATCTTTAACAAATCCGTGGATCCAAACTATAAGCCACATCACTGCCAAAATGTAATCATTTGGTCCTTGTGCCATTTCTGATCTTCTCTGAAAATTTCATCCAAATCCGTTAGTGCATTTTTGAGTAAAGTTGCTAACAGACAGACATACAAACATACGGCGATCGTCACATAACTCCGCCGCATTCCTTAGTGGAGTAATAAGCGGTGAAACCATAAAAACAATGGTAAAAAAAAAATAATGCTAGATAATAATTAAGCAAATGTTTAAAAAAGGGTAAAACAGAATAAAATAGCCGGATAAAATAGATGACATCCCATAAAGAAAGTCTGGACAAGTGACCTTTAAGAAGTAATTTAAGAAATTGTAACTAAATAAAAAATTATGTTGTGAAGAAAGAAAACAGCACGTGGTCTAATACCTATTTAAGTTGTACTATACAGTAGAATCTGCTAAATCAAAACAGGATTCATGCATCCCCATTATGCCGTCCATTGTCGGTACGTACACTCGTGATACCTTTTGTTCAGTGTGCACTACTTAACTGTCCCTTCAGTGTTCAGACTTGTATTCACAAATGTCATTTTTATTTTACTGCCTGAATATAAACCTTCTGCTATTTTTGTTTGCTGCAACACTTCATTACACAAAGGAGCCTTGAAATGACAAAGATTGCATTTCTGAACGCTCTAATCCTTTCAGAGTCTGGGGCGTTGAATTCCGATCAACAAGCGGGCCAATCGGTGAACCCTCAAAACAATAAGCAGATTAAAGCCGAGGTATTTATCTCTGCAACTCCAGGAGCTTCGCTATGGCTTAAACCTTAAAAAGACACTGCTTCATTTATATTTCACAGCCTCGTGGAATTATTTTACTCACAAATATTCCACTGTGTGCCACTGTTGTTGCGGAGGATTACAGCGTCTGTGGGGAAACAGGTGGCTCCGCTGTGATTAGCAGGAGAATCTGCAGATTCAGCCGAGGACGATGTGGTTACATCAACAGAATATGTGACAAAGTACAGCAAATCCCTAATTACCCCGAGCAAACACTGGTAATTAGATACCCTAATTACTTCAGTGAAACATAAAAGATTATGTGGATTAGCTGCTAACGCTGGGTGGCCTCCCGCATCCTGAATGCTTAAATCGGGATTTGATTGTATTTATCTGTGACTTACAGAAATCAACGCAGCATGCGATCATTATTGTGATAAAGCCAAGAAGAACAACTGCAGGATTGTGTGTTTTCAGGAACCTAATTAGGATCCAAACATGTTAACAGAACTGAGGTTCACAGTTTACGAGTATCACAGCTGATGACAGATGTGTTTCAGCCAATTAGCATCAACTTTTCCCTCACATCTATCCTTCCTCTGTCTGTTGTTGTCAAAAGGAGAAACTTTTCTATCTGATTTGCTGTTTTATTGCAAGTAACCACAACCCCAATCCCACAGAAAAAAACAAAACTACAGGGTGTTCCTTGTTGGCAAGCAAAGGGCGTTTAGCTAGCAACGGGCGCCATGACAAAGACTTCTGTAAAGCAAAATGACCTCCGGCCAGAGGTTACATGTTTACAACAAGTTGAAATTGACTTGGACAGTACTGCTAACTGATAATTGACATGAAACTTACTCAAACTCGACATCCTTAGTGTCCTGCCACAGATTTTGCTCTCCTTAAACAAAAAAGCAGCAGGAAAACATGTCTGCAGTCTATTTTCAGGAACCTAATTAGCATGAACTTTCCCTCTTGTCTTTCCTCCTTCTTGAAGGATTAGAGCATTATGGGGATTTAGCTAATAAAGGTTCACCATGACAAAGACTTCTGTGACGCTTAATGACATCTGACTAGAGCTCATGTATTTAGGAAAAAACTGGAACTGATTAGAACAGCACATAAATACAGATGACGAGCAGTTCTGTTTTGGCAAGTAGAGAACATTGTGGGGGTTTAGCTAGTAAAGGGGCACCATGACAAAGACTTATGTGACACGTAATGACCTCCGGCCAGGACTCATGTTGACCAGTCCACTAGGAAAGCATTGCGGCTGATTATTAGTTGAGAAAATGATTCAAAAATTGCATCGCTAGCTCCAAAAGAATCTTTGCTGCAGGATAGTCCTTGGAAAACAACTACAAGATTGTGTATTTTCAGGAACTTAATTAGCAAATTAACATCAATGCTTCCCTCACTTCTATTCTTCCTCTGTCTGTTGTTGTCAAAAGAAGAAACTTTTCTTTCTGATTTGCTGTTTTACTGAAAGTAACCACCACCCCAATCCCACAAAAAAAAAAAAAGCTACAGGGTGTTCCTCGTTGGCAAGCAATGAGTCATTGTAGGGGTTTAGCTAGCAATGGGCACCATGACAAAGACTTCTATGATGCAAAATGACCACTGGCCACAGGTCACATGTTTACAGCAAATTGACTTGGACAGCACTGCTAACTGATTATTGACATAAAGAATTACTCAAACTCAGCATCCCTTGTGTCCTGCCACAGACTTTGCTCTTCTGAACCCTTTGATGCACAACGTGGGTCAAGAGATACCCATTTTCCATTGGCTATGGGTTACTTTTGATCCATGTTGTGCATCAAAGGGTTAAACAAAGGAGCAGCATGAAAACATCTCTGCAGTCCCTGAAAAATTTTCTCTTCAACCTGCATCCCAACTGCAGGATTGGTCATTTTCAAGAACCTAAGTAGCAAATTAACATTCCTTTGTGTTTCCTCCTTTTTGAAGGATTAGAGCATTATGGGGGTTTAGCTAGTAAAGGGGCACCATGACAAAGACTTCTGTGAAGCTTAATGATCTCTGGCCTGAACTCGTGTTTTAGACAAGCCAAGATTGCTGAGAATGATTGATTTTTAAAAAGTATTCAACATTCAACACAAACCCCTCCACTTCCATGAAAACACTGAAAACTCGGTAGCAACAGACCACCATGACAAAGATTTCTGTGATGCTTAATGACTTCTGGTCGGAGCTCATATATTGACGACAAGTTGGGGTTAACTGCAACAACATTCCTGCCAATTAATTAAGAAAATACTTGAAAATTGCATCTCTAACTTCAAAAACAAGATACTCTCCAACCAGCATCCCAACTGCAGAATTGTGTATTTCAGGGACCTAATTAGCAAATTAGCATAACCGTTTCCCTCATTTCTTTCCTCCCTCTGTCTGTTGTCGAAACAAGAAACTTTTCTGTGTGATTTCAGGCGGCATTGTCAGTTTGATGCTCTTTTTACTGCCGGTAACAACCTCCCCCACTCACACAACAAGCGCTCACATGAGCATGAAACCCCAGGAGTTTGCTTTTTGTCCAATTTCCAGTGAAATTGTCAGTTCGGAACAAATGCTGAGAAGCAGCACAGTCAGCGTCTGCCTTCATCCTCATCTTCCTCCCAGGACGCCTGGCAGTCATCAGTCGAGTGGAGCTCCAACACCTTCCACCCTCCACTGCTCCTCTTATTGATTATCAGGCAGCTACATGGGTAGCTTCTTGTTCCCCGGCAGCCTCTCCTTTGTTTTCATTTAGCGCTCTGTTAGCGTAGCGCTGGGAGATTGATAATTGCAGGGGGGCGTCTCTGAGGTTGATTAATATTCCTGGGAAAGCCTCTTTCGGGCTGCAGATACCTGTTGTCTTTTATTAATGATTCACTCCTTTTGTTAGCCGGTGAGCAACACTAGTAATAAAAATCCTTGGGAAGTTGCTCCAAAGTTTGGATAAAATTCCAATTTACTGGGTCTGTTCTTTTTTTTTTTTTTTTGACGGACTATCTTGTTGGAAGGGAAAAGGCAGTCGGGCTCGTACAGTGTCTGAGTGGACGTGAAGAATAGGCAGATGTTGAAGCTAATGGTGATAAAACGCTCCAGGGTGGAGCCTTGTTAAGCTCCAGGAGTCGCTGATACCGGCCGAGGTCAAACACATCGACTCCCCCAGGCCTCGGCGTGAAAAGAACGTCCCCCAGGCAGCACCCTTTATTAAAAACAGAGACCAGGCAATTTTCTAATTTTTTAGAAAATGGAGCTTTCAACCGTGAGCAGGAGGAAATCCAAGGACGTAGGTTTGGAGTGATTCAGAGCGACTGAAGGTTCAAGATTTCCATCTGACGAGCCGCTTTTACAGGAAAAATTTGAAGAGTTTCTGTCTTTAGAGGCTGAAATAGTTGTTTTTTTAAAGTCAGTTGAGCTTTTTAGTGACAGAAAACAATTTAAAGAGTTCAGTAAGAAATGATGCACTGTAAAAAATGAAATGTTTTTAATTGTAATTTCTACAAAAATTCACCGTCATCTTATTGGTTTTCCCAGTTTTCTTGAATTAGAGAAAACACGTAAAATAAATGAAAAACAATATTAATTTAAATGTTAACTTTAAAAAAATAAATAAAAGACATTCACGTCAAAAATCTATATTTTTGGATTCATTCTTTTACAATGCTTGATCATAAAATTTGCTTTTATATATATTTATTTTTTATCTTTTACCTTAACTAAATCAGCCAAACATACATATTTTACAAATTATCCTAGTTCTCTTAAATTAGAGATAATAACAAGTAAAATAAATTTAAAAACGTATTAATTTATTCATTTACATGTCAATTGTACTGAAGTCGGCCAAAAATTATATTATTTTACAACTTTTTTATTTACTTTATTAACTGTAAAAAATAAGAAAAAAGGCATTCACATCAAAATTGTTCTTTTACAATACTTGATCATAACAGTTATTTATTTATTTTATAATAATAATAGAATAATAATAATTATTATTATTTTTAGTAGTAGTAGTAGTAATATTATTACTATTGTTACATATTATATATTATTATTTTAGATAGATAGATCATTTAATTTATGTATTGAAAAAGGAAAGAAAAAAGTCAAAACTGTGAACAGTGTCCACATCAAAATATTCTGTTTTTACAAATAGTAATTTGTTCTTTTGCAATGTTTGACTGGAAAATTACACATTTTTTATGAACAGCAAACAAATATTATCAATTATTATAAAGAGAAAAATATTTATATGAAAGATTTAATAAATATAATTAATTTTTGAAACTTGTTTTCATTGAATTACAGATATCTAGTAAAATCACAGAAAAATAATAATAATGTGTGTGAATCAAAAAACAAAGAGGCCAAAACTGTAAATAATGTCCACATTAAAAATCTGTATTTTTATAAATGATAATTTGTCCTTTTACAGTGTGTGTGTGAAATAACTATATTTTTACTGTATTTAAATCAGCTTAAAAATATTTTGAGATTTGAGAAAAATGATGCGTTAAATATTGAAACTGGTTTAAAAAATCTTTTAACTGTTATTTTACAGATTTTCCTTGTTTTGTTAAATTACAGATAATATCTAGTAAAATCACAAATTTATGTATTGACTTGAGAAATAAAATAATACTGACATCATTACCACAGTAAATTGTTCTTTCACACTATATGACCAGAAAACACCTTTTTTTTTAACTTAAATCATCCAAAAATATCATACATGTTTCATTTTAATTAAGTAAAATTTATGTTTTTACTGTATTTGACCATAAAATAATTTTTTTTCCCTGTATTTGCTGGATTAAAACCCAGCAGAGACGAGTTTAAACAGTAAAATGTTGTTTTTCGGTTGACAGAGCCGTCGACCTGCATGATGTCGGAGTGGATCAGCTGGTCGGCCTGCAGCGTCTCCTGTGGGATGGGGATGAGGTCCAGAGAAAGATACGTCAAACAGTATCCTGAGGACGGGTCGCTGTGTCAACTCAACACCGAGGAGACGGAGAAATGTGTCGTCAACGAAGAATGCTGTGAGTTCAGCCAGATCAGGTCATCAGAAATAAACCTCAACCAGAACCTCCCCAGAACCATTTTATCCTTCATCTCCAGTAACTTTATCAATGATCAGAGTTCTACCTTCATCCTGGGAATATTTCCAGAGTTCCATAGAGGTGGGTCCAGATTTATCACTTTTTAATGGACTTTTAAAAAGTTCAACAGATAGACACATGACATTTAGGAGGAAAAACTACAACTAAAATAACAAAGAACGCTGGAAAATTACCACAAAAACAGACAAAATCTACAAAAAAAGGCACAAAAAGACAAAAAATTACCACAAAACAACACAAAATATCCACTAAAAGAGATGCAACATCAGCACTAAAAAAGCAAAATTACCCCAAATAATCATCTGATTCTTCATCTCTAGTAACTTTACTAATAATCAGAGTTCTACCTTCAAACTGTAGATCCAAAAATACTCAAAAGTCTCCAAAATGAGACTAAAATTTGTCAAAATTACTAGAAATTTGTCTAGAAATGACTAAAATTGTCCAACATTGCTTGAAAATAGTCCAAAATGACCTCATTTATTTTTTAATATAAAATGTTTCTTTTATTGTCTATAATAGTTCTGACCAACCACCTGCTGATAGGAGCCTTAAAGTTCACCCAGAATGCACTCTTTAATGTTTTCTCTGGTGAATCATCAGAAAACAGAAACACTTCCTGGTTAACAGTGATTGATTGTAGGACTCTAAACTGTTCACACGAGGATACATCCCATAATACTGATGCTCCCAGTTAGTTATAGAGAAAATGAACAGAAACCAGATTTAGTGTTTAGACTGAGACGCCTACAGTGGATGTGAAACTGATCTGGTTGGTTTTTAGCAGAACTCAGATGTGTTTTCATCAAAAAGTTGGTCAAATCCCATGAAAATGGTCTAAAATTACACAAAAATTGTGCCAAATTTGTCGAAATTTGTCCCAACTTTAGATTGTGTCACCTGAAGTTGATGTAAAATTGTTGAAAATTACTCAAATATGTTCAAAAATACTGGAAAGAAAATCTCTAAAATGAAAGTTGTCCAATATGACTTGAAAAGAGTCAAAAATGACGAAGAAAATGTGTATCTGCTGTACTTATGAGCCAATAAATGCACTAAAAAGTAACAAAAGTAAAAGTAACTGCACAGTTTCAGGCTAAAAATGTTACTTTACCGATTTAGATCAACTATTTAAGTTGCAAACATTATTTTGATCAGTTCCTTTGACATTATAATGATCAACTTAATATTTTGAGTAATTTAAAGTAAAATTTCTGCAATATTTCATTTAAACCACAATTAAGTTGAGGTAACTGGATGATTTTTTTTTTTTTTTAAACGTGCCATCTTGAAAACTTGTGTTCACAATCATGGTAATTAAGAACAGAACATCTAAATTCTTTTTAATTTTTATGAGTGTTCGACTGAGAAACTTGTGTTTATGGATTAAGAAAGTGTTAATTAAAACAGATTTGGTTGTAGAGGAAAATTTAAATCCTCTAACTCGATGTAATTTCCTTAGAAGTTGTCAGAATTTAAAAAGATGGCAGCAGATTGTTTGGTTTAATTCTAATTTCTGTGCCGTAATCATAGAACGTGTTAAAACCGGTTAAACCTGATAACAGCTGCTTTTATTCTGAAATGCCCCCACAGCTCCCAGCAGCTGTGTGGTGACTGAGTGGGCCGAGTGGGATCCCTGCAGCGTCACCTGTGGGATCGGCATGAAGCGACGTGAGCGGATGGTGAAGATGCCTCCGATAGACGGATCCATGTGTAAAACCGAGGTGGCCGAGGTGGAGAAATGCATGATGCCGGAATGCCGTGAGTGAATAATCGTCATATTAGGAGTTTATTTTGACATATCAGGACATTTACACTAAATCATTTCACCATAATGAAGCACAAGCATTAAAAATCAACAACTAAAATTACTGTTTTAGTCAACAAGCACATGATTAAGGATCCAAATGTGGCCCTTTTACATTAGTAACTGTCTTTTGTCTGCACTATGTTGGCTTTTATCGGTCATTAATGTCCACAGAAGTCTTTATCCTGGTGCCCACTGCTAGCTAAACCCCCACAATGCTCTCTGCTTGTAGTTCCATGTTATGTGAGGGTTTGTTGTGTGGTTGGAGAGATTGTTGCTGCCAGTAAAAACAGCATGAAACTGACAACGCTGGCAGAAATCAGACCGGAGAGTTTCTACTTTGAAAAAAAGGAGGGAAGAAATATGAGAGAAATCCATGCTAATTCCCTCAATAATTTCCTAAAAACACACAATCCTGCAGTTTGGTGCTTTAGTTCTACTCTTGTCGGAGGTCATTAGCTACCACAGAAGTCTTTGTCATGGTGCCCACTGCTAGCTAAACCCCCACAACATGAACAGCCTGGAGTTTCATGTTATGTGTTTGTTGTGGATTTGGACTGAATAAAAACATCCCTAATAAATATTAAGAGTTATCTATGCTTCACTGACTGTAAATCCGTCTCCATAGATACGATCCCCTGCATGTTGTCTCCGTGGTCTGACTGGAGTGATTGCAGCGTAACATGCGGTCGTGGAGTTCGAACACGTCAACGGATGTTAAAGTCGGATCCTGCTGAGTGCACAGAGGAGCTGGAACAGACGGAGAAGTGTATGCTGCCGGAGTGTCGTAAGTGATTTTATTCAACAACCAGAACCTCTTCAGAACCGTTTTATACTTCATCTCTAGTAACTTTATCAATGATCAGAGTTCTACCTTCATACTGGGAATATTTCCAGAGTTCCAGGTCCTTGAAGTCCATAGAGGTACATAAAGTTTTACATCTATCCAGGAGTCACAGTGTGAAGAGAATCAAAATTTGACTAATTTTTGAGTCATTTTGGGGAAATACTAAATCGGTTTGAAAGGTTTTCATCATTTTTCTGGACAAATTTGAATAACTTTGGGACAATTTTGTGTAATTTATACATCTTTTGTCATTCTGAGCAGTTTTTTTAGCCCTTCTTGACAAATATTTAGAACTACAGGATAATTTTTTGTCAAATTTTCAGCAGTTTCTGATGAATGAAAAACATTTGAGTTCTGGTAAAAGTCATTGTCATTTT
Source organism: Amphiprion ocellaris (assembly GCF_022539595.1). Lineage (NCBI taxonomy): Eukaryota > Metazoa > Chordata > Actinopteri > Pomacentridae > Amphiprion > Amphiprion ocellaris. Next base: position 39,215,473 of record NC_072768.1, read on the forward strand.
CAACAATTTTTATGTCATTTTGGACAATTTGGGGTAATTTCAGACAGGGCTTTTTAATTATTTTGATCATTTTTATGTAACTTTTGAGTGATTGTAGACTTTTTTTGAGTAACTATGTACAGTTTGTGAGTAATTTTCAACAATTATTTATTCACCTTCATGTAAAATTGAACAACTTTTGTTTCATTTAGAGATTTTTTGGAGTAATTTTGAGCATTTTTTTGTGTGATTTTGCACGTTTTTGAGTCATTTTCAACAATTAAAGTTGCATTCGGAAACTTTTGCATCACTTTTGAGCAATTTTGGACTCATTTTGAGTAATTTGGAACAATATTGTAATTTTTATATGTTATTTTGAACATTCAAAGCTTTTGAATATTTTCCATCATTTCTGAGCCTCAGAACTTCATCAGTCCAGCAGATAGAACCATGACATTTAGGAGGAAAAACACACCTGAGTTCTAGTAAAAACTGACACCAGATCAGTTTTACATCCATCCAGGTGTCTCAGTCTGAACACAGAAAATAAGGATAAATTTTGAGTCATTTTGGACAAATCTGATTAATTTTGGACAACTTTCATGTTGTCTTGAATTTTTCTTTGAGTCGTTTTGGACATTTTTTGAGATATTTAAGCAAATTTCAACTCTTTCTGGTCAATTATCATGCAATCATGAACAGGTTGTGAGTCATATTAATCAGGTTTGGTAATTTTGGAGAAACTTGGGCGTGAGTTATGTTTTTGACAGATTTTTAAGGTGCAGTTTTTTGCTTTTATTCACATTTTATGGGTTTTTTGCCCTTTTTTTATTGGTTCCATTTCAGGTGCAGTAATTATGTTTTCTATTGTGACAACATGTCATTTGCAGAGTGTTTGGAAATGTACATGACTTGAAGTCTGTCGCTGTTTCTAAGTGAATGCACTGGTTTATTTCTGGGTATTGATGAAGTTATCCAACTCACTGCTGCCTCTCAGCTGAGTACAGACCACCATATATATTTAAAGACATGCTTTCATCAGTGTGTCTGTATGCAAGCTGCTGTGAAATGAGGACAAATGTCAGAGAACAAATGCCAACCTGGGTTTGAGGTAATTTACAAAAGGTCACAATTATATTCATCCAGCAGAGACCACTGGCTGAAAGTAACCTAATGAATTGGTTGTGGTTTATGTTATTTAGATTTTAACCCTCTGAACCTTAAGACCTATGATCCTCATTGGGTTTTAGAGGCCTGTTGTCTTGTAAAAATCACCAGAATTTAACCATTTATCAGCCAGGAACTGTAAAACATTTGCAGCAGTCCTTGAACTACTCGTCTGTGATGTGATGTTTCAGGAAAATTAACCAAACCTACACTTAAAAGAATGAAATCACATTACATTTGCTGTCATTTGAAAGAAAAATTATTTATATTAAGGACTGAAAAACTGTAAATAATTCATAAAACATGACATTTTCCAAAACAGTTTTATTCCTGCTTTGGTAAAATTACAGATAATATCCAATAAAATCACAGAAAAAGAGTATTAATTACATGTTGATGAATAAAATACAGAAGTGTGCCATTCTTTAAAAAAAAATCTGCAAATTAAAAATTGTAAAATGCTAAATAATATATTAATTATTTATTATTTTGCAGGTTTCCCTATTTTGTTTAATTGCAGAGAAAGTGCAGTAAAATCACTGAATTGTAAAAACTGTGGAAAAAATGCAATTACAGTATTCTGTAATTCATTCAAAAACTGTATATGAAGCATGGTGGTGGCAGCATCATAAAATGAAGCATGGTGGAGGCAGCATCATAATGTGAAGCACAGTGGTGGCAGCATCATGATGTGAAGCATGGTGATGGCAGCATCATGATGTAAAGCATGGTGGTGGCAGCATCATGATGTGAAGCATGGTGGTGGCAGCATCATGATGTGAAGCATGGTGATGGCAGCATCATGATGTAAAGCATGGTGGTGGCAGCATCATGATGTGAAGCGTGGTAGCAGCATCATGATGTGAAGCATGGTGGTGGCAGCATCATGATGTGAAGCATGGAGGTGGCAGCATCATGATGTGAAGCATGGTGGTGGCAGCATCATGATGTGAAGCATGGTGGTGGCAGCATCATGATGTGAAGCATGGTGGTGGCAGCATCATGATGTGAAGCATGGTGGTGGCAGCATCATGATGTGAAGCATGGTGGTGGCAGCATCATGATGTGAAGCATGATGGTGGCAGCATCATGATGTGAAACACGGTGGTGGCAGCATCATGACGTGAAGCATGGTGGTGGCAGCATCATGGTGTGAAGCATGGTGGTGGCAGCATCATGATGTGAAACACGGTAGTGGCAGCATCATGATGTGAAGCATGGTGGTGGCAGCATCATGATGTGAAGCATGGTGGTGGCAGCATCATGATGTGAAACACGGTGGTGGCAGCATCATGACGTGAAGCATGGTGGTGGCAGCATCATGATGTGAAACACGGTAGTGGCAGCATCATGACGTGAAGCATGGTGGTGGCAGCATCATGACGTGAAGCACGGTGGTGGCAGCATCATGACGTGAAGCATGGTGGTGGCAGCATCATGACGTGAAGCATGGTGGTGGCAGCATCATGACGTGAAACACGGTAGTGGCAGCATCATGATGTGAAGAATGGTGGTGGCAGCATCATGGTGTGAAGCATGGTGGTGGCAGCATCATGATGTGAAGCATGGTGGTGGCAGCATCATGATGTGAAACACGGTAGTGGCAGCATCATGACGTGAAGCATGGTGGTGGCAGCATCATGGTGTGAAGCATGGTGGTGGCAGCATCATGACGTGAAGCATGGTGGTGGCAGCATCATGATGTGAAGCATGGTGGTGGCAGCATCATGACGTGAAGCATGGTGGTGGCAGCATCATGGTGTGAAGCATGGTGGTGGCAGCATCATGATGTGAAGCATGGTGGTGGCAGCATCATGATGTGAAGCATGGTGGTGGCAGCATCATGACGTGAAGCATGGTGGTGGCAGCATCATGGTGTGAAGCATGGTGGTGGCAGCATCATGACGTGAAGCATGGTGGTGGCAGCATCATGATGTGAAGCATGGTGGTGGCAGCATCATGATGTGAAGCATGGTGATGGCAGCATCATGATGTGAAGCATGGAGGTGGCAGCATCATGATGTGAAGCATGGTGGTGGCAGCATCATGATGTGAAGCACGGTGGTGGCAGCATCATGATGTGAAGCACGGTGGTGGCAGCATCATGAAATGAGTCATGGTGATACAGTTTTTGAATGAATGACAGTATTCTGACATTTTATAGCACATTTTTTATCAGATTTTAGCTGTTGTAGTGAGAATTTTTCATGTTTTTTTTACAGTGTACTAATAAAATAGACCATACTTTATGCATCTTCCAGCCATTTTTCGCTATTATAAATGTTCCAGAAGCAAAATGAAAAGATTCGGTGCTACTTTATTGTCTTTGAGCTGCATTGTACAAATAAAAGTGTTCTGTCCAGCTTCTCACGTCACACAGGAACAGATATAAAGTGACCTGGGCTCAATAAATGTAAATCTGCATCAGGACTGTAAAGGTCAGGATCGTTTTGACTGTAATGAAACAACACCTGATGGGAATATATGAATCCAGACTGATAATCTTGGTCTGTTTCCCATTTTTCCTTCCAGCGGTTGACTGCATGGTCTCCGAGTGGTCTGAGTGGTCCGAGTGCAACAAGTCCTGCGGAAAAGGACACACTATTCGGACCCGGATGGTGAAACTGGAGCCTCAGTTCGGAGGCAGCGCTTGTCCTGAAACCATCCAGAGGAAGAAATGCAAGATCAGGAAGTGTCGGCCAAAGACGAAGGAGGAGAGAGGAGGAGGAGGAGGAGGAGGAAACAGGAGGAGACGAGGGAAACAGGGACGAGATTCAGCCGTGGAGGAGCAGCCAGGTGGGATACTATCATCTATTAAAACAACTGATATTCCTGCATTAAGATGATTGGTGGGCTTCCTTCTCTAATGATATTAATGGTGCAGACTGTTACAGGTGTTGTGGTTCGTTACCGATAATTCCTCCAGATAACCGATATGTTTACCTCCAGAAGACAGACTCATTTTCTCTTCAAACTAGTAATCAGACGGGCATCAGTAGTCGCTGGTTAACTGGCTTTACAGCATCGATAAAAAGAATTCACCACCAGGAAGTTTTTACTATTTATTGCTGAAAAATGGCAAATTTTAGCTGGAGTTTTGGACAAGAATTTCCAAAAACAAACAAGACTATTTCATTTCAAATTGAAAGCAGATTTCTACAAACAAATGTCAGTCAAGTACAATTGTAAAGTAAGCATTGTGAAGCATGGTGGTGGCAGCATCATGATGTGAAGCACGGTGGTGGCAGCATCATGATGTGAAGCACGGTGGTGGCAGCATCATGATGTGAAGCACGGTGGTGGCAGCATCATGATGTGAAGCATGGTGGTGGCAGCATCATGATGTGAAGCACGGTGGTGGCAGCATCATGATGTGAAGCACGGTGGTGGCAGCATCATGATATGAAGCATGGTGGTGGCAGCATCATGATGTGAAACATGATGGTGGCAGCATCATGATGTGAAGCATGGTGGTGGCAGCATCATGACGTGAAGCACGGTGGTGGCAGCATCATGACATGAAGCACGGTGGTGGCAGCATCATGATGTGAAACATGATGGTGGCAGCATCATGACGTGAAGCATGGTGGTGGCAGCATCATGACGTGAAGCACGGTGGTGGCAGCATCATGATGTGAAGCACGGTGGTGGCAGCATCATGATGTGAAGCACGGTGGTGGCAGCATCATGATATGAAGCATGGTGGTGGCAGCATCATGATGTGAAACATGATGGTGGCAGCATCATGATGGGTGTCTTTTACCGATTATTCCATGATTTCTTACAGCCGGTTGCCGGATGCAGCCGTGGAGCAGCTGGACGGATTGTACCAAACACTGCAGTGGGGGGATCCAGGAGCGGTTCATGACAGTGAAGAAGAGGGCAAAGGGCAGCGGGACGGCGAGCTGCAAGGACCGCAAGGAGATCCGAGCCTGCAACGTTCATCCCTGCTAGGGGGCGTCGCCAACGGGCTGGTTTATTAAAGATGATGGGGTTTGATTGATCTGTGTACAGCGAGGTGAGGGCAGGAGGACGGGGTGGTTTGGGACAAATATGAGGAGTTTAGCTGAGACGAAGGAAGACGTGCTGTTTAGTGAAGCCATTGTAGATGTTTAGTTAACAGGCTGACTTTTATTTTAGACCACGGTGGAAGTTTTAGAGAGAAACGTCTGTGTCCTGCAAAAAAAACAACAACTTTTTAATGATTTTCTGTACTTTTGGCCTCTAGTGAACTCTAGAGTTTTCTGGAAATTTTCACCAAAAATCTGGGAATTTTTCCTCAAAGGCACCTTCTATGAACCTTTAAATGTGTCATAACCGGATCTCTTTTCCTCCAGTTATTTTTCACACCAAACTTCTTACAGAGTTTTACACAAAAAAAATCAATAGTCCTCTCAGTCTGGTGTTAAAGTTTCCACAACTGTGACTCCACTTGGAACTCCACGAGTATATGGACTTTTTCTGGACGTCTGCTACCCTTCAGGGGTTTTTAATGTCATAAGGGCAACAAATGTTGGAGTATAGACGCACATCTAAGGTAGATGTGTGAAAAAGACCTAAAAATAGTAGAATAAGAAGAACTACTGGTGTCTGCAGCTGTTCTTGTACCAGGAACTTAGTCTGTTGGGTAAATTTGAAGCTAAAATTTGTACAAAACTTGATCAAAAAGTTTTAGGACTGTTAATGGAGCGCAACATGTGGTAGCAGTACAGACGTTTTTATGACGTTTAGACGTTCTTTTTTTCAGACATAAGGTGAATAGATAGATGTTGATTACCTTCTCGATGGTTTCGACAAACGCTCTCGCCTTCATCAGTCAGTGAGACGCTTCCGATGAAGGTGAAAGAGTTCACCGAAACTGTCGAGAAGGTAATCAACATCTATCTAGTCACCTTATGTTTGAACAAAAGAACTTAAAACTATTCTACGAACCTTTACATGCATCATAACCGGATCTGCTTTATTTTTAGATTTCCTCCAGTTATTTTTCATGCTAAACTTCTTGCAGAGTTACACAAAATGAATCAATAGTCCTCTCAGTCTGGTGTTAAAGTTTCCACAACAGTGACTTCACTTGGGTCCCCGAGAGTATACGGACTCTTTCTGGACGTCTGCTACCCTTTAGGGGTTTTTAATGTCATTAGGGCAACAAGTGTTGGAGTATAGATACAGTGCATGAAATAGACCTAAAAAATAATAGAATAAGAAGAACTACTGCCGTCTGCAGCTGTTCTTGTAGTAGGAACTTCATCTATCGGGTCAAATTGAAGCTATAGCTTAGCAAAAGTTGATCAAAAAGTTTCAGGACTGTTCATGGAGTGCAACGTGGTAGCAGGACAGGCATTTTTATGACCACCAGTAGGTAGATTTGTGATTTCTAGATGGAGCTCAAACTGCTTTAAAGTATAAAACATCAGATTCAGTATCATGCAGCAGCTGAATGATCCAAGTTCATGCTTAAGACCATGGTGGCAACCAAAGGAGGGTCTGCAGCTACCATCAGGAGAAGAAACAACAGTTTAACAGTGGACGAGCTGCTGTTTTCTTCAGCATTTATAAAGTTGTGCACCAAGGCATCCCAAGGCAGAGTTCTACTGGAGCGTCCTGAGGTGTCTGAGGAAAAACATTCGAACACAACACTAATGCACAAAGTTTTTGGCCACAACAGCTCGATCCTAGCTCGCCGACTGCCCTACTTGGTATATTTGACTCTTCCTAACTCAAGTCAAAGGACTGCTTTTTCAAAGAGATTTAGTGCTCGTCACAGATGGCGTTGAATAGAAGTTGTTTAACAGAGGTCCTAATGTCAATAGCACAATGTCACGTGACCCCATGGACCATCTTGAAACTTTCTGATCGACCCTTGTAGCTGTTTATCCTGACTCACCAGATCTAGACTTGGGGTGTAGGTCTCTCATTTCCACTTTGATTAGCAACAAAATCCAAGCAGCAATCTGTGCATTGAAAATGCTACATTTTGCAGAGGATATGGATTGTGCAATAAGGCATTCCTGCTTGATTTTTTGGAAAATTAGCAATTTTTGATAACAGTTCTCGCCTTCTTATATGCAAATGTTCCACCAGAAGAGTTTCCTTGTAGCTATTTTGCAGGAACACCATCGCTGCGTCCTTCACTTAGCATCAACTGAGACGATTATGATGATTTAAAGAACTACAAACAAGCCAGTGTTTCTTTCTCTTCATAGGAGAATCATTATAAGGTGACATCAGACCATTCTACACAGTACTGTTTGTTGATTTTTTGCTTCGTATCACCTGAGACGATTGTAATGATTTAAAGAACTACAAACAAGCCAGAATATAGCAGAATCAGTATAAGTTGTTGTCAGACCCTTCTACACAGTACTGTTGGTTGATTTCTTGCTTAGCATCACCTGAGACAATTATGATTGAAAGTCAGTGTTTTTCCACTCGTATAACAGAGTGATAATGAGGTGCAGTCAGACAATTCTACACAGTACTTTTTCATGCAGTAGTGTTTTTTTAGCTTAGCAAAACACAAACAGTTAGCCTAAAGTTCACTTTTTAACATGTTATGTGTTACTATATTGAATAATGCAGCATTTTACAGACTGTTAATGTTTCAGTTGTAGAAAGGTTCCAGTCAAGGAGAGCCAGAGTAGCCGCTTCCAACATTGTTTGTATTCTTTGTGCTAAGCTAAGCTAACTAGCTGCTGGCTCAAGATTCATAGTGGCCATAAATCTAACTCCCATAATGTCAAACTTCTTTTTTAGAAGGGTCTCCTCTTTGTTGGAACTTCATTTTTCCACTTTCTTACAACCTAAATCATTTCTATTAACTATCAAGAGCTTCAAACTTCATTTTTGGTGAGAATTCCCAGAATTTCTGCGAAAAAAAAAACAGCCCATGGAGGTAATACGGATTACAAAATAGGTGAAAATCTACAACCATAGCTTTTAAAAATATATTTCAAGCATCTAATTGTCAAAAAATTGACAGAAAAGTAAACAAAACATTTTTTTGCAAGACACAGATGCTAACACAGGTTTTGCGTAAAGACTTCTGGATGTACTGTACATCTACTATCTAACCAACACGTATAAATGACACTGCTATGTAATTACTAAAAACCACTTCCCCTACTAGACACATTTAAATGGAGATGTTTTATACTGTTCAGATTAGTCTTTATATTCTGTACTGCTGTTTATCTGTCGTTTCAGCTGATGTAGCATTCAGAAAACTTTCTTTAGCATGTGCAAGGAGGACTTTTTTTCTTCGTTGTTCTTGTTTTTGGTTTGGACTTCAGGCTTTATCAGCTGTACTTGTTGTCTTAAATGACTGTATCTGCCTTTGTTGGTTCCTGAAAACCCAAACAGACGGAGCCTTAGAAGCGTCACGTCGAGTTCAGAAATTAGCGAACATACAAGTTTCTACAGTATTAAAGCTGTAGTTTAGCTCAACATGCAGTAGACTGTTACCGGGCCCTCAGTTACTACACTCTTTATTTCCATTTATTGTTTTTTTTTATTATTGCGCTTTTCATTGTGTTGCCATGATGAGAGTGATCTGTAAAACCTTTTTTTTTTTAGTATTACTTAGCTGATTATGTTGCAGTTTTTTATTCTTTTTTACATCACCACCAAAGTTCTGTTTTCTGTAGATGTTTTAGGGTTTTTTTTAGTTTACAGACCTCTTTTTGTTATTTCTTTGCCTCTGTATCACGTGACTATTTTGTAAGAAACCACCTTTACAATAAAAAAAAAGTAAATGTGAAAACCGTGACGTCACTGAAGTGGTTTTTATCTTGAATCTCAGATAACTTTGTCATTTACAGCCAATAAGGACACCAGGTGAGCAAAAAGTAGACCAGAATATCCTGGTTAAAAAGAAGCAGAAACACATATTTGCTTCATGTCATGATGCTGCCACCACCATGCTTCACATGATGATGCATTTCAAAATTAATCATTTCCCCAAAATTTGCTCCAAAAGATTTGAAATGTCCAAAATGACTCGAAAATTGTCCAAGATTGGTCAAATTTTGATTGTCTCTAGACTGAGACACCTGGATGGATGTAAAACTGATCTGGTGTCAGTTTTTAGCAGAACTCAGATGTGTTTCTCCTCCTAAATGTCATGGTTCTATCTGCTGGACTGATGAAGTTCTGAGGATCAGAAATGATGGAAAAACTCCATTAAAAAGTGATAAATCTGGACCCACCTCTATGGAACTCTGGAAATATTCACAGGATGAAGGTAGAACTCTGATCATTGATAAAGTTACTGGAGATGAAGAACCAGATGGTTCTGAGGGAACCCGGTGATGGAGGAGAGCAGTAGAAGTGTTTATATTGTGATTTCTGCTGAACCTCCTTCACTGGGATGTTTTGATGCTTTAGGTTATAATTAATGTGCCATCAAAAGAAGGGAGGCTAAAAACACTCGAGATTTATCCTGTACAGTCTGAAGGACCATGGAGTCACAGGAGTGCCACAATAAAATATAAATAAATATAAATAAATAAGAAAATAAATGTAGAAATATAAAGAGAAATAAATAAATATATATATATATATATATATAAGGAAATAAATCTGGAAATATAAAGAGAAATAAATAAATAAATGCAGAAATATAAAGAAATAAATATATAATGAAATGAATGTGGAAATACAGAGAAATAAATATAAGGAAATAAATGTGGAAATATAAAGACAAATAAATAAGGAAATAAATACATAAAAAGGTAGATTTTGTCTTTGCTTTTCCCTTTTCTCTTTTTTTTCCTTTTATTTTTCCTTTTGTCACTCATCAGTCCACCAAGTAAAAACAATGACAATAGACTCTGCTTTCACTTGGTGGACTGAGCTGTCAATCAAATGGCTCTGGGCGGGGCTTTCTGTCCAGGTGGGTAGTCGTACCTGATCACAGGATTCCTGCCTGACAGCAGCTCCTAGCGAGGCTGAAGTCAAGTGATGGCACCGTGGCGCTTCTGCTGATTCTACCAGCAGACACTGAAAGGGCTCTGATAGTTCAGTAAGTTAATGTTTATTTTCTTATTGGTGCCGCTTTTAATGCACTTCATATACACCTGTAGTGTCAGATATAATGTGTTCCATACACTCCAGATGTTGGTGGAGTTTATTTCTGTGTGTGTTGACCAGAGAAGAAAGTTAGCATCCAGTAAATATTAGCTTTAATGTGAATTAGCGATGCTAACTGAGCTAACTGCGCAGTAGTAGCCTGATTAAAGCTAACGTAGCATTAAGCTAACGATGTTTGTGTTGAGTTTCATGTAAACAGCTTAAGTGTGTTGTGTTACTGTAATGTGGTACATTTAGTTAATAAAACTGTCAGTGGAGATGCTGGTTCACATTAATGTAACGTTTAGAAAACCTAAATGGGATTAAAACAGTGAGGTTAAGGTTCTGTGTTGTCAGTAGTCCTGAATATCTGCTGAGTCTCTGAAGTTAAACTGGAGAAAACAGTAAATCTGCTCTCTAGTTGTTAACATTGTTTAATGACTGGTTCACATGTTGTAGTACGTATTCCTGCAGTGTAGATTGGAAAAATAAACTCCCAGAATATGATCAAAGTATTGATGAACCTCTGCTGTTGATGCTGATACTGTGACGTCTCTCTTCCATCTCAGGTGTCTCATGTTCACTGTGAGGATCTTCTGAGTGAAGCCAACAGAAGGAAAACCTCATCTGGATGTGAAGAAGGAGACTGAATGGACGACATCCTCAGTGAACCACTTCCTGTTTAACTTTCACTTACAGAAGGACAGAGCAACTCTCAGCAGTTTATTATTCTCTGTTCTTAGTATTCATGGGTTCTATTTATCACCTTTAACTGCATCTCTGCTGCTGGAGCAGAAATACAATCTAAAAAGTCCATGTTATTTATAGCAGATATGCAGCATTAAAACATCGACACATTCAGGGCAGGAGCTTCATTATTACCTTTATTGCACATTTAAAAACTACATTATTTAACTATTGTGAACTGTAAAGATGTGTAAACACATGAAATAAATGGATGAAATAAATAATGTGTTGCTGACAGTGAAGTGTAAAAACTGAACAGTAACAATACAAGTTGTATTCTGAAGAGAGGAGCTGAATCTGCAGCATTATTGTTATTACTGGAAGGATGAGGAGGACATCAGTGCTGATCTTCCTCACAGTGATGAAGGAGAAAAGACTCTTCAAACAACCACAGCTGGATGTTCATGTTCTCTGTAGCTCTCAGTCCATCAGAGCAGATGTTCCCAATGATCCAGACCAAGGCTGGAAGGAAAAGACACTAACATTGAGGAAACGATCGACAAGGTTCTTTCATTCCAACTGCTGCAACATTAAATGTAATAACTGTAGTGTTCATCATTATTTTGATCATATTCTGGGAGTTTATTTTTCCAGTCTACACTGCAGGAATACATACTACAACATGTGAATCAGTCATTAAACAATGTTAACAACTAGAGAGCAGATTTACTGTTTTCTCCAGTTTAACTTCAGAGACTCAGCAGATATTCAGGACTACTGACAACACAGAACCTTAACCTCACTGTTTTAATCACATTTATGTTTTCTAAACGTTACATTAATGTGAACCAGCATCTCCACTGACAGTTTTATTAACTAAATGTACCACATTACAGTAACACAACACACTTCAGCTGTTTACATGAAACTCAACACAAACATCGTTAGCTTAATGCTACGTTAGCTTTAATCAGGCTACTACTGCGCAGCTAGCTCAGTTAGCATCGCTAACATTAAAGCTAATATTTACTATGCTAACTTTCTTCTCTGGTCAACACACACAGAAATAAACTCCACCAACATCTGGAGTGCATGGCACACATTATATCTGACACTAAAGCTGCATATAAAGTGCATTAAAAGCGGCACCAATAAGAAAATAAACATTAACTTACCAAACTATCAGAGCCCTTTCAGTGTCTGCTGGTAGAATCAGCAGAAGCGCCACGGTGCCATCACTTGACTTCAGCCTCGCTAGGAGCTGCTGTCAGGCAGGAATCCTATGATCAGGTACGACTACCCACCTGGACAGAAAGCCCCGCCCAGAGCCATTTGATTGACAGCTCAGTCCACCAAGTGAAAGCAGAGTCTTTTGTCTTTGTTTTTACTTGGTGGACTGATGAGTGACAAAAGGAAAAATAAAAGGAAAAAAAAGAGAAAAGGGAAAAGCAAAGACAAAATCTACCTTTTTATGTATTTATTTCCTTATTTATTTATCTTTATATTTCCACATTTATTTCCTTATTTATTTATTATTTCTCTTTATATTTACACATTTATTTCCTTTTAAATTTATTTATTTCTCTTTATATTTCTGCATTTATTTATTTATTTCTCTTTATATTTACACATTTATTTATTTATTTATTTATATTTTATTGTGGCACTCCTGTGACTCCATAAAGGACGTCCTCTTTAATCTCTGAAATGCTGGCGTTGCTTCACCGGCTACAAAATAAACTCAAGTACTGTTGTCAAAACTCTACTGATCGTGTTTCTGCAGGTTTAATTTACATTCACAGCCTCCTTGAACCTGCTGTACTGACAGTTTCTGTCCACTAGATGGAGACACAAGACTAGAAAATCATGCAACACACAAGGAAGAGGTCGGTAGAAGGGAGTTTAATTTTTTTTTAAAAATGCACCTGAAACAATGTTTTTCTCGTTTTTAGAATTATATAAGATAATATTATATCTCATTATTACTGAACCTTATCTAATAAAGTTCCTCCTGGGTGTCATCTATTGAGAAATAAAGACAAATGGTGAAAAATCAGCAAAATTTAATTGACATTTTGTGTAAGTTGATGTGTATTTCGTATATTATTTTAAATTTACATTAACAGAACTCATTTCTGATGCAGTTTTCCCATCTTCACTAGATAAACAACAACAACACACAAATTATTGTTAACATTGAGTCAAGGGAATTCCTCAACAATGAAAGGTATTTTCAATTAACTAATATTTTGCAGACATTCAGGAAAGAATGGATCTTAAAATCCTTAATTTAAGGTCTAGAAATATTAAATTATGAAGCCAATTTCATTAAGTTACCTCAACTTGAATTTAGTTTCAAAACAAAACACAGAAAGGTGAGTTTAATTGCATTAAATTTTAATCTGAGGCAACAGTATGAGGTCATCACAACCCATTAAAACGATGCTTGAAACTGCGACTGAGAGTGAATCGGAGCCAGACTCTGCTCATACATGTAAAGTTTGAGGCAGATTGGAGCATGTTCAGGCCAGTTAGACAGCACTTCCTGATCCATAGCAAATTGTCAAAATCCCACCAGCAGCCATTTCCACACCTTCAAATTTTTGTGGAGCGTTTTGACAGCTTTTGATCACCCATGCCTGGTTTACATCCCGGGGCTACCCCATTTGAGATTATAGCTTTTGAAAATGTCCAAAAATGGTCCAAAATCATGCAAAATATGACACATAATTCAAAATGGCCGACTTCCTGTTGAGTTTTGGGCATGGGTGCCATCGACTTTTTTCTGCGTCTTAACATGTTACATATGTGTACCTAATTTCATAGCTGAAGGTGACACGTACTGGCCGTAGTTCCTGTTTGAAATTTTCTAGGTGGCACTATTGAGCCATTTTGGGTCACATCTATGCAGTTCCCCTAAATTGTCAAATTTCCTACATTTCCCATAATGCACCTCAGCTTCTTTTCTCTCAACCTGCACTAACTTAGCTTCATAACTCACCTCCAGCATGAAACACCCAGATGGCTTCATTCCAACATGAGCAGAGTTCGTCCTCAGTCACACCATGAATAATTCAGCGACTGGAGCTTCACTCAGCTCCACTCCTGACTGGATTTATGAGGGAAAACCTCTGGATTTTCCCTTTAACTCCTCAGATTAAGGATTACTGTGACAGCGGTGGAGCAGAAGCCAACATGTTGCACCTCAGCTGCCTGTTTAAGTGTCACTAAGTGGGACCACATATCACCAGCACAGGATGCTCATGAATTCTGCAGACAGAGTACAATAGCTTTTTATCCACTAATAGTCAATACTGGATGATGTTTTGCAGCCGCCGTGTTTCAGCCGCTTCGCTGGGAGCAACAATTAGAAATGCTTTCAGAAGCACTCTGCAATCGTTCCCCTGCCGCTCCGTTAAACCCTTCGAGACCCAAAAGTTGATCTGAGGATGAGCAGCACTTTCTGGTAACTTTCTGAGCAGAGATTCAATAATTCAACCTCCTCAAGCCCCAACGTTCATGTCAGGGAGTGTTTTATTTACTGTAAGCTGGGTCTGGACTGGAAGCCAAGCAGAACAGATCGACTGTAGAATGGTTCATGGAATATCTTAGATGTGATTTTTTTTACTGCTCAGGAACAATGAAGCAGGAAAAACTTACAAAAGATAAGTGACTCTAGACGGGAAAAAGAAAATGTCAAGTAAGTGAGCTAGAGAGGTTAAAAAGCAGCGCAAAGAATATGGAAATATAACTCTAGAAATCCAAAGTTGTTTAAATCAATCCAACTGGACTTTAAGAAGGTTCCTTGAAGACGTTTCACCTCTCATCCAAGAGGCTTCTTCAGTTCTGGGGTCCCGCATCGTGAAGCTTTCGTTAAACTTCTAAAGCAGCCGTCATTTAACTAAAACCAGGACAGATTCAGCAGATTATTTCTCGCTTCAAATGCTTTCAGAAATACTTTTTGCTGAACTGTTTTTGTAATAAATGAGACAGTTTGTGACTGAACCGCCATGTTGGTGCGATGCTTCTACCGGACTGAAGGTCTGAAGGGCAGTCATGTGACCTCCTAGTGGCCCACTAGTGACCCGCCCACCAAGCGGCCCATAAACTAGTTTACAGGAAATTATATCTACATGAATGTGTAACGGTGAACATTTTTATATCATTCATCTTTAAAATACTCAAACAATGAACCTTTTATCAGCCGTTAAATTGCTCATTGTGAATCTTGTGATGTCAAAAAGCTGATTTTAGGGCTTCTAATCAGTTTCTGTTTTAGGATATTATCGCTCCAAAAAGTCCTAAATAACAATAAAGTGGCTTCGAAATCTATATCAGCTTGAAAAGTCGGACCTTCCAAACTCGCTGTCTGCACACCAGCGTTTAAAAAATATTTTAAAAAACATGAGCTGTGCATTATTTATGTTCCTAGAAAATACATTTTCCAATAGAAATGAATTTTTTTTATGTAAATCTCTCAGTAAAACAGTAAATAAACCACAAACTCTCAGCTTTTTATTTAACTAAAACACAGAAACCATAAAAACTATGTTTCGTTGGCACTTTTTTTAAACATAATACTCAGCATATTATTGGATTTTCACCTTTCTAAAGCTTCACATATGAGAGAATATTCATGAATTCTGCAGGAACTCAGGTGTTGCTGCTGATCTCATCATCTGAACCTCACCTGTTTCTCCTCATCCAATCAGCTCAGAGCTCATAAAGCCGCCTTCAGTCGCTGGTCTGCAGGTAATCTGAAGGCAGGTTTCCAGTTTCCTTCTTTCCTGCCTTGTTTACCTGCAGAACGTATCCTAAACCTCCACCTGTTGCTCGTTTTTTACTGCAGTCGAGGCTGAACTCTCGTCTAAAACTCTGAAATCCAGCCTCAGACGCCCACAGAGTTAACTGAAGCTGCAGACCAGCCGATGCTCTCAGACTGAACTCCATTCACACCATGAAATCCATCAGAAGCTCTGTCAGGTAGGAGCCCTTTCATTGTTGAATTTCTCTGCTTTACAGTTTAGTGTAACTTGAAGGGAAGAAACGCTAAAAAAGACATTAATTTCCCCTCATTACATGGATGGTTGCAGCCTAAAAATTCATATTCACTGATTTCAAGTTGCACATTGTTTTGTTGACATAATGATGTTGCTAGTTGCACCAACTTTACTATTGTGTGGTTTAAAAGAAAATGTATGTTATTAATGATCTAAAATGGCAGAAATTTGAGTTCAAGCTGTATACAATATTAAATTAATGCAACGTTTTGTCAATGCAACACATTAAAATAATTAATTGTAACTGGTGTTATAGATTTTTGTCAAATCTAACCGTGTTTTTTTTTTGTTTGATTATTTTTAAAGTGATGTAAATGGTTCTCTTGAATGACTTCTTAGATTCAAAGCACCAAAGGTGTGAAGATCCTACTGAAGCCCATTGATTTATTATTATACCTTCTTTGTCCGACAAAAAAAATGCGTTTTTGAGGCCCTAAAAATACTTGAAAATGTGAAAATTGGCACACCCATCAGGAAATGAAAATGAAATGGCTCAATAGCGCCCCTGGAAAATTTCAAACATTTTTTACGCCCAGTAATAAGGGGACTTAGATTTTTGACATTTGGTGCACATATGTAACTTGTCAAGATTCACAAAAATGTAACTGACATCCATCTAGAGTTGAAATGAATACAGAATTTAGGGAGCAGAACTCTCCAAGAACATGAATTATCCTCTAGAGAAGCCAAGAATGTCCAGTATTTGTTCCTTTCCAGCTGTTAAAAATCAGCATTATAACACTAATTTCCATAAACGTTAAAGAGGAAACCTTCCCTTCTATTCACCTTCTTCCTCCGGTGTTTGTCTTTTCCCATAATTCTCTCTGATTCCTGATACTAAACTGCAGAATGAGGACTTTTCTGGGGTTTTGAACAAAGGTCAGGATGAAGGAAAACAACCTCTGAAATCAGAGTCAGAATATAAATGCATTATTAGGATGTTTATACAGGAATATGAAGGAGATGGGATTCAGTTATAAAACACTCAAATCAGCATTTAATCTGATTTTTTTTGTTGTTGTTGTGTGTGCTTAAATTATCCTGTAAATGCAGCTTTAACTTTGATAGAACATTTTAGCCCAAACAATAAGGACTGAAGTCAGTTTCTATACACACCAACAACTTTCTAACCCCAACATCTCAGGTTCCGTTTTTTTTTTTAAAGGTATAACTGCAAAAACAATCACACAAAGGACTACTGTGACTCGTAAAATGTGGTTCTGCACAATCTAAAGGGGAAGGTGGTGACCTGACAGCTGACTGCAGGTGTTTCAGTGCAGAGAAGATCCGTCATCAGGCTAAACTGGTGTAAAATGGGAGCGTAGAAGCTGTAACTGTGCCCAGGTGTGAGCTGATATATGGTTAAAAAAAATCCTGCAGCAGCAAATCAGTCTAAAATACACTGTGGTCATCAAAATGACATGCAAGTTATTGAGATTTTTACACATTTTCAATTGATGCCAGACATATATAAACTGTACATTTCAAATACAGGTGTTGTTTCACCGTCTCAGATTTTTAGAGTTTAATTATTTTTTATTTTGGACTCAAAAATAAATATTCTGTCAACTATTTTTGGCTTAATTTGGAGAATTTCGTGTTTTCAGACCTGCTGATTTCTGCATTTTTACCTTCAAAAAAAGTGGGAAGCTGTTTTAAAGGTTCAGTGTATCCATGAATTTAACTTCAACAGTCATGAAATGTGGTGAGAACCCAGACAGAATAGTTTCCATCAGATCAGAATGATTGAATGGATCCAGCAGAAGACTTATTTCTAATTATTGGTCATTGTAAATGGGGGGGAAAGTGCAAAATTATCAAACCAAGGTTGGTCTAATGTCTCCATAAAGTTCCTGTAAGTGTATATATATGGATGGATCCATATTTCTACTAAAATACAGTCTTTTGTTGACATTTCACCAACTTTCTACATCAGGAGAAAAGTGGAAAGTTGAGATATTTTGACTTGAAACCAGTTTAAAACTATCAAAAACTGGCTAAAATGGCTCATAATAGTTGTAAGTGACTTAAAATACGTCTAAAATATCATAAAATTCTCCAAAAGTACTCAAAATGTGTCCAAAAATGACCAAATTAACAATAATGCATAATTATTTGTGTTTGACAATGGGGGAAAAAAAAGTAAATCAATGTTTAGTCCATAATGCTGTTGTGTCCCTATGCAGACGGATCCATATTTCTACTAAAATCCAGTCTTTGGTCCACATTTCACCAACTTTAGAGGCTCTAACATCAGTAGAATCTGATGTGTGGAAAGTTTGACCAGACAAGGTTCCAGTTGTTAGATGTTTAGACTATCAACCAAAATCCAGCAAAATTTGTTGGATTTTGGTTGATTTTTTTTGTGTGTGAATGTTCTTAAGAAACATTTTTAACATTTCTTTTTTTCCACCAAAAAACGTTCGAAGATTTCCCAAAAATATTGAAAATGTGGACATCAGAAGTTTCACTGTGAAAATACATTTTTTCCCCACATTTTCAAACTTTAAACTGAGTCAATTTTGACCCTCAGGACGACACGGGGGTTAAAAAAACCAACCTTTCTTCAGGTTAGAGCAACAACCTTAAACCGTCAGCGTACGTCTTCAGTTCTAGAATACAGATTAAATGTAAACCCAGGTTTTCATCCCTGAGAGTCGCGTGTTCAAACGTACATACATGAAACCATGCAGCTCCTTCAACCTGCTGCTGACCACCGAGCGTTTCTTCAAGTCGCTGTTTTATTCAGGGGCTCCTTCTGCCGCCCGGCTTCTTTCCCCCAGGGTTTGGCTTCATCTCGTTGAGTTTGGCTTCATCTCGTTGAGTTTGGCTTCATCTCGTTGAGTTCGGCGGTCGGCTGAGGGCTGCTGGGAGCTCAAAGTCTGCGGCGACGCTCTGATTTGCCAGCAGATGTGAAATATTCATGATCTCATCTGCATAAGTCAATATATTCTCCACACTTTGGTTCTAAAAATATGCTCTGACGCCTCCAAGACGGTGTTAAGATACTCAGACATCCAGGAATAAATGGATGGAAGACTCATCTGATGTCCGGGGATGTGTAGATTGATGGTGTTTTGCAGAATATACCTTCAGTGCTGCACAATGTCAGTCATTTTCAGGGTTTTTCCTCCTCAGAATGACCCTTTGAGGGTGAAGGAAGTGAGTCTGTTGCCTTATTGAACATAAATATGCATTTTCCTGCTATTCCTGACCTTTTGACCAACAAAAATATCTGGAACGCCTGAAATTCCTCCTCTTTTGTCTCAATTGTTATAATTTTAGCTCATGATTTTAGCTTTTTTTTTATGACTAAAACCTTTTTAAAAGGTGGGAAAATAGAACCCCAAACAACAAACATAAGCAGGTATCAGCATCATATTAGACATTAGGAACGCTAACTACCATAGCAGACCTTAAACACAGATAAATCAGGTTTTTTGCACGTGGTTACTGAGCAACAAATTCAACCTCTGCTGGTCTTCTTTGATAATGTGATCAGTGTTAAATTTGAGTTTATTGCTGCTGTAGAAGCTCAGAAATGTGAATGAGCTGCTGGTAGATTCCTCTGGAGGGTTAGTGGAGGTGGTCACTGTCTGAAATCTATAATGAGATCTGGTGTTTTTGATGTATTTGATGTGGGGACCTGCTGGGATTTTTTCCGTTCGTGGATTCTGTCTTGGCTTTATTTCATATTTTCCTCCATTTCCCTGTAGTCGGATGCCTTTGAACCATTTCACTCCACTTCCCTTAACAGCAGGTTGGAAACTTTTTATTCTGTAAGCTGCCGAACAGAATAGAATGGATGACTTTAATGGAATACCTGGTTCCTGATCGAAACATCATGATGCTGCCACCACCATGCTTCACATCATGATGCTGCCACCACCGTGCTACACATCATGATGCTGCCACCACCGTGCTTCACATCATGATGCTGCCACCACCGTGCTTCACATCATGATGCTGCCACCACCGTGCTTCACATCATGATGCTGCCACCACCGTGCTTCACATCATGATGCTGCCACCACCGTGCTTCACATCATGATGCTGCCACCACCGTGCTACACATCATGATGCTGCCACCACCGTGTTTCACATCATGATGCTGCCACCACCGTGCTTCACATCATGATGCTGCCACCACCGTGCTACACATCATGATGCTGCCACCACCGTGCTTCACATCATGATGCTGCCACCACCGTGCTTCACATCATGATGCTGCCACCACCGTGCTTCACATCATGATGCTGCCACCACCGTGCTTCACACCATGATGCTGCCACCACCGTGCTTCACATCATGATGCTGCCACCACCGTGCTTCACATCATGATGCTGCCTCCACCGTGCTTCACACCATGATGCTGCCACCACCGTGCTTCACACCATGATGCTGCCACCACCGTGCTTCACATCATGATGCTGCCACCACCATGCTACACATCATGATGCTGCCACCACCATGCTTCACATCATGATGCTGCCACCACCATGCTTCACATCATGATGCTGCCTCCACCATGCTTCATATCATGATGCTGCCACCACCATGCTTCACATCATGATGCTGCCTCCACCATGCTTCACATCATGATGCTGCCTCCACCGTGCTTCACAGTGGGGATGGTGTGTTTGTGATGATGTTCAGTGTTTGATGTCCATCAAACATATCATCTAGTCTGATGAACATAAAGCTCCATCCTGGTGTCCTCAGACCAAAGAACCTTCTTCTAGGTGTCTTCAGAGTCTCCACATGTCTTCTGGTGAACTCTAGTCCAGATTTAATTGGAGTTTTTTCCAACAGAGTCCTTCTCTTTGTCTCCATAAAGCTTTGACTGGTGAAGAACAGACAACAGTTGTTGGATGAACAGTCTAAAGCTGGAACTCCTTCAGAGAAGTCATAGGAGTCTTGGTGGCCTCCCTCTCTAGTCTCTTTCTTCTCTGTCTCAGTTTTTTCTAGTCAGATTTATTCATTTTCCATTTTCCTTCCATTTATTAATGATAGATTTAACGGGACTCCAGGAGATATTTGGTAAATGTTCTTGTCTCATCCTGACTGATGCTTTTCAACAACCTTCTCTCAGAGATTCTTGGAGTTTTTCTTTAGTCTTCATGGTGTAGTTCTATCCAGGAGTCCTGATCCACCAGTGACTGGACCTCCAGGTTCAGGGGTCTTTATACTACAGTCACTAAAATACATTCACTGTTACTAATTTGAGATTTCTAGCACCAATCATCACTTATTTAACATTTGATATTTCTAAATGAAGTTTTGGGCGTAGGTGCTGGGTGGTTCTAAGTGTTGCAGGCCGTGATGGAGGCCAAGTTAACAGCATCCTCAGCAGACCTATTGTCTCAGTAAGATAACTGTTAAGTGTCCATCAGATGGGCGGTGTTGGGTTTCAGATAAGAGGATGATTCGCTCCAATGACTTCATGACCACAGACGTTAAAGCAGTCGGTCTGATTCACCGGAGCAGCAGATCTTTGGTGATTTTGGCTCTACACTGAGAAAAAGAGGTGTTTTAAATGCTCAGTTTTCCTCCCATTACTGTCACAGACTCGGCGTTCTCAGCAATCTGGTCCGTTCAGTGGAAACGATAAACGCCGGGCTGGAAAAATGATCCATTAGTGTCATCTGGTTTACTTTCAGAGAGGCAGAATCAAGAAAGGAGCATTTTATGGAGCTTTTTTTAAGGGAAGACATGCTGAATAGTTGAACCAAGACGTGCTATTGTTGCATTTTCATGAGTTTTAAAGATTTTGCATCGTGAAAGCAATGAATTAGAGACAGTTGATGTTGATGAACTCAAAGGATGAAGTGAAGCAAAGAAAAAAAGTGTGATTTCTTTATTAAATCAGCACAAAGGAGGACACAAAGGTGCTGCCAGAGAAAATGTTTCTTCACCTTGGACAGATTGGGAAGAAAAAAGACAAAGTAAATAAAAAGCGGAACAAATGGAGCTGTTGTGTGTTGATTGAAGTTTCTCTGAATTCGTGTTCCATCAGAGCGTTGATGTCTTTTCAAGATGAATATTAACACAAGAAGCACTTTATAGCAGAATGAATGTTCTAAACGGATGTGAAACTGGCACTCATGTTCTATACAGGAAGGATAACGGGTTAATAAATGTGCAAACAAACATACTGGAGTCATTATCAACCAAGTTACAGCACAGGTATGGATAAAAATAATCCGTTAATCCTTTCCGTTTGTTGTTTGCACGAAAAACAAGACGGTTGCATGTGGAATATAGTGTTTGAAAAGGAAATAAAGGGCAGAAACTAGTAAATAAATGCAGTAGATTACATTTTTGAGGGTAATAATTTGACATAAGCACCTACATATAAATAAATAGTTATAAAAACTGATATTTACAGGGGAGAAGACAGTGATTTGGTCAGTTCTTGGAAGGCTTTTCTCAGCGATAGTGAAGACGGAGAGCTTTTCCACTTAGAGGATCGACAAATTTCATTAAATTTTAAAGATGAGCCTCTTAAAATAAATCAAACATGTTTGAGGGGAATATAATGAAGAGTTTTGCAAAAAAAGGGGAGGATTGTTGAGTGCTGCTTATGGCTCCAAAACAGGTGTGAACAATGGGTAAAAAGCAGGTGCTCTACAAGGACCAGGCCCGCGGATGAATAGAAATACAGAAAAAACTTGCTGAAGCAGTAACTGTGACTTGAACTGAAGCAAGAAAAGTCCGAGGCACTCTGTACTTACTCAATTAAAAGTCCTTTATTAGCTACATGGACACCACCAACATGTTTCGACACCAAGTCTTCGTCAGGGCAACATTTGTAAATGAACTGAACAGCAGGAAGTCTACTTTTAAAAAACACTTAACAGGAAGTCACATGATCGTGTGTGGTCATGTGACTCCACCCAAGTATTCATTCATGAAAGACAAATAAAATATAAACACTTTGGAATATTTTCACAGAGCAATAGGCAAGCATATCATCCATAATGCATAAATAAAGCTCATTATGTAACACTATATTTCAATAATAAACCATGATGCATCATGTTAACATATAGAAGAAAATAAATAATGAAAAAATTACTGACTGCAAGGCACTGTGTGTAGAATAGGAAACAGTGGCATGAAACAGTGAGTAAACCCTCATCATCAAAGACAATCATTCAGAACACATTAATATATTTACAGAAACGGAGAAAAGTCTATTTCTTCATTTAGTCCAGGGAACACAGTTGCTTTCAAAGAGTGGATCCAGAAGGTTTCCCTCTGCAATAATCTTTTCAACCTGTCACCCCCTCGGGGAGTGTTCTCAATAACTTCAATTGCCATGATTGTGAGTTCATTAATGTTTGTGTGGGTCATGTTCTTGAAATGTTTTGCAATCGGATATTCCATGTTTCCTTTACGGATAGCATATTTGTGTTCTGCAAAACGCTCTTTCAGTTTTCTTTTTGTGCGACCAATGTAAAAACACCCACAAACACAGTCCAGTCGGTATACCACATGTGTTGTATTACAGTTTGCAAAAGAACGACATTTAAAAGTGTAGGTGCATGTAGAGTCCATAAAATGTGTAGAACGATTGATCTGTGTGCAATGGACACATGCCCCACATCTGAAGGTGCCAATGGGTTTTTTGAAAAAAGTCTCAAGTTTTGATGCTGGCAAATAGTTTTTGACGATTTTGTCCTTGAGGGTGGGGGCTTTTTTAAAGGCAAACCTGGGGGGCTCAGAGAACAAGGGGCCCAGTGAAGGGTCACAAGCCAGTATGGACCAGTTTTTTGTAATGGCGTTTTTGATTTTGTATGCCATGTTGCTGTACTGTAAAGTACAGAAAATTCTGTTTTTTGTTTGTGATGGAGCTCGCTGTCTCCTTATGAGAAGATTTCTTCTGTCCAAAGTTTTTGCTCGTGTTAGAGCCCCACTCAGTGTCTTTGCTTTGTAGCCCCTTTGAACGAACCGCTGTTGCATTTCCGTAGCTTGGGTATTGAAGTCCGTTTGAGAGTTGCAGATGCGCTTGAGACGTTGAAATTGCCCAAATGGAATGTTTTCAATGAGACTCTTAGGGTGGAAGGATTCAGCATGTAAAACAGTATTTCGATCTGTACTTTTTCTGAACAGAGATGTGTGTATTGAGCCTTGTTCATCCAGTGATATTAGAAGGTCCAAGAAGTTTATTTCTTTGTTGCTGAATTCCAAACTGAGTTTGATGTTAGGATTAGTGCTGTTTAAATATTGATGAAATTCTTGAAGTTGTTCTGTTGTACCAGTAAAAATGAAGAAAAGGTCATCAATGTAACGACCATAGTATTTGATGAGCTGTTTGAAGGGGTTTTCAGTGCTGTGCACATACCTCTCTTCCCATAGCCCCAAAAATAATCCCGCATAGTTGGGGGCGTATGAAGCCCCCATGGCAGTCCCCTTGGTTTGTTGGTAGAGACGATCCTGGAATAGGAATATATTGTTATTGAGGGACCATTGGGTAAGAGAAACAACAAATTGTGTCGGAGGAGTCTCGGTGTTTGATCTTTTTTGTAAAAAATGTTCAAGGGCCTCTAGGCCTTCCTGGTGGTCAATATTTGAGTAAAGTGACTCAACATCCATGGTTGCTAAAATAGCATTTGGGGCTTGTTGCATTTCTTGAAGGTCCTTAAGTATATGTGTAGTATCTTGCAAATATGCTTTCAGTGACATTGTTAGGGGTTTGATAACAAAGTCTATATATTGAGAAGCTGGTTCTGTAATAGTGTCAATTCCGTTAATTATTGGTCTACCTGGGGGTGAATGAAGGTTTTTGTGTATTTTGGGAAGAAGATAAAAAGTTGCCAGTTTAGGGTTAGAGGGAGAGAGAAATTCAAATTCATTCTTATTAATCCACTTATTTTCCAGTGCAGGGTTCAAAATTGCAAAAAGGTCTCTTTTTATGTTCTCAGTGGGGTTCGATTTGAGTGGCACATAATACTGTCTATTGTTTAATTGTTTTTGGGCTTCCATGATGTAATCATTCTTACCCCATATTACTGTAGCTCCCCCTTTATCCGCTCTTCTCACCACGATGTCTTCTTCTTTTTTAAGCCACACCATAGCTCGTCTTTCACCTGAGCACAAATTTGACGTAGTTGCTGTGTTATTTTGTAGAATCAAGTTGACATCATGATCGACTTTCTTCATAAATGCGTTTAAGCATGAGTTGTTACTCAGTGGGAAGAAGGTTGATTTTCGTTTAAAGTAGGATAGGGGCTGTGAAGGGTCCGTGGATGAAGTGGTACAGGGCGAGGGGTGTGTGTGGTACCATGTTTTTAAATGTAGGTTGCGGTAGAATTTATAGAGCTCTATTCTAGTTTGAAAACTATTGGTTATGTGAGTAGGTGCAAAAGATAATCCCCTTGATAGGAGTTTTTGACAGTCTGGTGGGAGAGGAACATTAGATATATTGATTACCGTTTGTGGTGGTGGTGGTAATTTTGATGGGGCTGTCGAGGTCTCAGCTGTCGTTTTCCTCCTCCCCCGTCTGCCCCGCCGTGTTTTCTTCCTGCGCCACTGTGAGGTGTCCGGGTTTTGTCTAAAAAATGAGAAGAACCAGCCAGACTTGTGTCAGAGCGGTCCTCGTCCTCACTTGTGGTGCTGCCCGGTAAGCTGAATGAGACTGTACGGCCGCGTCTCGGTGGTCCCCGGGTGTGCCGGCGCTGCCAAGAATAGATGGCTCCTTCATCATAATCTTTTTTGTCTCTTTGAAACTTATTCATTTTTGTACTTGTGATGGTCTTTGTCAGCTCACGTATGTCGTCGTTTATTTTACTTACAGTGATAGCTGCTTCCTCCTTCTGTTGTTGTGTCACGTTGACAAGTGACAACTTCCGTTTTACTTCCGGTATCTTCTGTTTGATTTCTTCTCTTTGATTTTTTGCCTCATCAATCAGTAATAGCATCAGGTCAAAAGAGCATTTATTTAGTACGGACTCCCATTTTTGTTTAAATTCAAGGTTATCTTGTCCAAAGGATGGAAATTTATTTATCCGGAGCCCACGAGGTATGATGTTCTGCCGCCAGTAGTCGGATAGCGTTATTGCATGTAACTCCAGTTTCTTTTCTTTCTCAAGAAGTCTTTTAAGTTCATTGTAAGAAGGTAGTTCAGGTGAGCCTGGGTTTTCCATGCAGAATAAAGAGTCTTGTACAATAATATTGCGTCCTTCCTCTTGGGTAAAAAATAATGTGTTCTTAGATGGCTGTGTCATCTTGTGACTCACTGTTTCATGCCACTGTTTCCTATTCTACACACAGTGCCTTGCAGTCAGTAATTTTTTCATTATTTATTTTCTTCTATATGTTAACATGATGCATCATGGTTTATTATTGAAATATAGTGTTACATAATGAGCTTTATTTATGCATTATGGATGATATGCTTGCCTATTGCTCTGTGAAAATATTCCAAAGTGTTTATATTTTATTTGTCTTTCATGAATGAATACTTGGGTGGAGTCACATGACCACACACGATCATGTGACTTCCTGTTAAGTGTTTTTTAAAAGTAGACTTCCTGCTGTTCAGTTCATTTACAAATGTTGCCCTGACGAAGACTTGGTGTCGAAACATGTTGGTGGTGTCCATGTAGCTAATAAAGGACTTTTAATTGAGTAAGTACAGAGTGCCTCGGACTTTTCTTGCTTCAGTTCAAGTCACAGTTACTGCTTCAGCAAGTTTTTTCTGTATTTCTATAATGAAGAGTTTGTTTGGCCCAGAGGGAGCCAGTCAGCCAGATGGCTTCCATTTTAGAAGCAGAAAAACCAAAAATGCTCACAAAGGTTCATTTTAACGGAGTCGTTAATTGCATTCAGTTTAAACCACCACCGTACCTTACATCATAATGCTGCCACCACCATGTTTCACACCATGATGCTGCCACCACCATGCTTCATCATGATGCTGCCACCACCGTGCTTCACATCATGATGCTGCCACCACCATGCTTCATCATGATGCTGCCACCACCGTGCTTCATCATGATGCTGCCACCACCGTGCTTCACACCATGATGCTGCCACCACCGTGCTTCACATCATGATGCTGCCACCACCATGCTTCATCATGATGCTGCCACCACCGTGCTTCATCATGATGCTGCCACCACCATGCTTCACACCATGATGCTGCCACCACCATGCTTCACACCATGATGCTGCCACCACCATGCTTCACACCATGATGCTGCCACCACCGTGCTTCATCATGATGCTGCCACCACCGTGCTTCACACCATGATGCTGCCACCACCATGCTTCATCATGATGCTGCCACCACCGTGCTTCATCATGATGCTGCCACCACCGTGCTTCATCATGATGCTGCCACCACCATGCTTCACACCATGATGCTGCCACCACTGTGCTTCACATCATGATGCTGCCACCACCATGCTTCACATCATGATGCTGCCACCACCGTGCTTCACATCATGATGCTGCCACCACCGTGCTTCATCATGATGCTGCCACCACCGTGCTTCATCATGATGCTGCCACCACCGTGCTTCACATCATGATGCTGTCACCACCGTGCTTCATCATGATGCTGCCACCACCATGCTTCACATCATGATGCTGCCACCACCGTGCTTCACATCATGATGCTGCCACCACCGTGCTTCATCATGATGCTGCCACCACCGTGCTTCACATCATGATGCTGCCACCACCGTGCTTCACATCATGATGCTGCCTCCACCATGCTTCACATCATGATGCTGCCACCACCATGCTTCACATCATGATACTGCCACCACCGTGCTTCACATCATAGTATTTTCTTGTTCTATAGTTTTGTTTTGTTTTTTAATTTTTTTTTTTTACAAATTATGAAGCGTTACTTGAACTTTACTGATTCAGAAACATGGCTATTGCCTTCTTGAGTGCACATCTTTCTGAGCATTCAGGTTTTGATGCATTTTAGTGTTACTGCATGTTATGTCAGCGCATTAGCTCATGTTTCTGTAGTGTGTTTTTCTACCCGGCGATCACAAACAAGTCGGTAACTCACTGCCGGCTGACAGGAAGGAGAGAATAGATGTGGATAGTGGTGCCATTAGCATGCTGAAGCAATTACAGCCGGAGTGTGTGCACATGTTTGTGTGGTGGTGATGCTTGGGTGGGATCCCATTGGTGATGATGCGGTTGCAGACTAAGTGACCTCGTTTGCCGCCCTTTCAACTAAGTGCTTCTTACTGCGGGGATGATCCCAGCTCTTCCTCCCCCTCCTCTTCCTCGCTGTTTTTTCCTTGTTTTCTCTGAGATCAAACACGATGCGGAGGGAGTACAGTCTCCATTTAGATGAGCTGGTGGAAATGGGACAGCGTTTTAAAGCGGTAATGAGCAGCCGGCGTTCGTTCATTCAGACGCTCCCGAACACACAAAAAAAGCTAATTAGCTTTTGGTTCTGCTGGTTCTTGAGGTTAATTATGATTCTTACTCAAGCAACCAAGTTGACCATGAACACTTACACAGCCGGTGGGACCGTTGAAGAATTAGTTACAGCAACATTATCACACACACACTCGGAAAATCAGTCGACTTAAATCCACTGTGTAGACCCAGCTTTACGTCAAATTAACACCACATTTATCTGGGAAATAGAAAATTAGTTTTAAGTTTGAAAACTAGGGATGTCCAGATCAAGTTTTTTGTTTTTAATTCAACCAGAAGCATTTAATAATATCAAATATCTGTCAATATTGTGTCCCAATCTGCTACTATTTTCCTATATAATCTTGTTAAGATCAATACAACTCTTCCAAACTATTTAATTTTAATTTAGCCAGAAAGGAAAAATCTGTAAAACAAAACTTTGATTTTTAAACACAGTGGCATTAAAATATGGTTGAATACTTTAACGTTCAGTAAAATAGCAACAAATATTTGTAAAATAATAACATTTTTACCTGATTTCAATAAATAGTAAAACTAATTAAGTTTATATATAAATATATGGATCCATATTTCTACTAAAATACAGTCTTTGGTCTACATTTCACCAACTTTTGAGGCTCTAACATCAGTAGAATCTGATGTGTGGAAAGTTTGACAAGATTCCAGTTTTTAGATGTTTTGAAAAAAAAATCTTCAAAATAACTTAAAAATGATCTAAAAAGGCTTGAAACTTGTCAAAAATGATTCAATATTTGTCCAAAGTTAGACAAATATTGTCCAAAGTGAGTTGAAACCTGCCCAGAATTACTTAAAATTGTCCAAAATGACAAACATGTTTAATTATTGGACCTTAAAAATGAAAAAAAGTTCAAAATTATCATACAAGGCTAGTATTGTGTCCCCATGAAGTTTCTGTAAGTGTATATATATGAATGGATCCATATTTCTTCTAAAATACTGACTTTGGTCGACATTTCACCAAAGGTTATTTAAATTTTGTCTGAAATTCCAAGAAATTTGTCCAAAATGTGTCAAAATTGGTCCAAAATAAGTTAAATATGATCCAAAATGACTTGAAATTTGTCTGAAATGATCACAAAGTGTCAAAAAGAGATGTAACACTTGTCCTAGAAGACTCAAAATTTGTTTAAAGTTAGATAAAGATGGTCTAAAATAGCTCAAAATTGTCCAAAATGACAGTATTGGATGATTATTGGTTATTGAAAATGGAAAAATGTGCACAATTTCAAATCCAGGCTGGCATTGTGTCCCCATAAAGTTCCTGTAAGTGTATAGCTATGGATGGATCCATATTTCTACTAAAAACCAGTCTTTGGTCGACATTTCACCAACATTTGAGGCTCTAACATCAGTAGAATCTGATGTGAGGAAGGTTTGACCAGACAGCGTTGCAGTTTTTCTGCTTTTTTTTTTTGACATGACACTGGTCCAAAATGACTAAATTTGTACAAAAGGACTTGAAACTTGTCCAAAAAGACAGAAAATGTGTTCAAAATAAGATGAAGATGTTCCACAATGGTCACAAATGACAATAGTAAGTAACTTTTGGACCTCATAAATGGAAAAAGCCAAACATTTTCACCAAGGCTGGTGTTAAAAATGTCCAAAATCAGCCCAAAAATGACTTAAAATTGTCCAAAACTACTCAAAATGTGGTGTTGTCTCCATAAAGTTCCTGTATGTGTATATATATATATATATGGATGATCCATATTTCTACTAAAATCCAGTCTTTGGTCAACATTTCACCAACATTTGAGGCTCTAACATCAGTAGAATCTGATGTGAGGAAAGTTTGACCAGACAAGGTTCCAGTTTTTTGATAGTCGGACTTGAAACCAGTTTAAAATTACACAAAATTGCCCCAAATGTCTCATATTAGTCTTAAATGACACAGTCACAGGTTGAGTTTTCTCCCTTATCTGATTTCGGTTTGACTTTAATGAATCAAACGGGCCTCTTGCCGTTTGAATGCGGCGTCCTTAGTGATCTGTTAAAATGGGAAACAAACAGCACAAAGCAACAGTGTGTGGGAGTGTTTTCAAATCAAGCCGAAGCCGAACACCTACACGTCTGCATAAACTAAATTAACCACAAACCCAACTGGAACTGGCAGCGTTTAGGACGAGGCCACGGAAAGAAGCTCCTCTGCAGCCACCAAACCGCTGGATGCCTTTTATAATCGAAGGTGAATGTGCAGTTTAGGCTTCCTTTGGGTGTTTAAATATCACAGCCAAGAGAAAAGGTCAGTTGTGTTGCAGAGCGGAACGTTTGCATGTTTCTGTTTATTTAACTCCTCTGTGTAGAATCACATCAGTTTCCATGGAAAACCTGAGCAGAGCAGCAGCGCGGTCCACTCACGCCAACACTAATCCACCATTCATAGAAACAGGAAGGGAAATAAGGTTAGATCGTGCTCGCGTTTCTGTCAGGATGCTTTCAGCAGCGGCACAATTCAAGGTCCAGTTTGTGCAGCGTTACAGTATTACCAGACACAAATATTTGGTTTGAGATACAGTAGGGAGGTTAAGGCCAAAAAATAGACCTTTGACTTCTAGTCAAAGGTCCCCTTTGGTATGGAAGTACCTTAGGGTCATACCAATAAATTTATCCTAAGACACAAGTGAGATCACCCTTTGTATCGGAAATAAACTCATTTTTTTCAACAATGGCCACCAATGTGCCAAAAACTACTCTAGAGCCCGTGTCTTTGCTTCTGTTATAGGTATAATGACAAATTTGTGTCAAACTGTACATTTTTGGGGTCAAGGAATCCAATAAAATAGGTTTCAAGTTAAAAAAAACCAAACAAGTTTCCCCTTACCATGACAATTAAGCTTAGGCATGTCTAATAGGACATAAAGTATGATGGAATCAGATGCATTTTTTTTTTGTTGTGTTCATTGTATTCTTCAGATAATGTACCTTTAGTGGTACCAGGCATTGAAATGAACAAGAAATTGAAGAAAAAAAGGGTGGTCTAATCATTTTTTCCATGACTGTAGTTATGAACTTGTCTCACTACTCAGTTTCTCTACATCCATAATACACATATTCAACACTTTCAGTTGTTATTTTTAAATTATTGAGGTGTGAATCGATTGTGTTTTTGGTATGTGTTTTTTTTTTTTTTTTTAAATAAATTGCATATTTTACCTTCACTTATCATGGTAAGTAGAATGTTATTCTTTTTTTTAATTCTTGGAACCTATTTTATTGGATTCTTTGACCCAAAAAATGCACACTTTGACACCAGGTTTGTCATTATAGCGATAACAGAAGTAAAGCTATGGGCCTCTAAAGTATGGCCAAAATGGGATCTCACTAGTGTCTTAGGATGAATTTATTTCTATGGTCCTAAGGTGCTTCCACACCAAAGGGGACCTTTGCATCATGACTTGAACTCTAAAGTCACTTAACCTCCCTACTAATATTCTACTAAGCAATTCTGTGAAGAAATGGTGATGAAGTTTGTTTCATTTTTACAGTCAGCATGTGAATTATTATTTTTTTCTGTAAAACAAAACTGTAATATAACAGTTAGATATTTACCATTTACGTTTTTGTAGTTTACATGATTTTTTAAATTATATTTCCAAGGGATATTTTTGTGATTTTGGCTTAAAACTGGTTTAAAATGACTCAACATTTGTCCAAAATGACTAAAAATTGGACAAAATTACAACAACTACTGGTCCATGAAAACAGAAATAAGTACAAAACTTTCAAAAGAAAGTGCTCTTGTATCTCCATAAAGTTCCTGTAAGTATATGGATGCATCCATATTTCTACTAAAATACAGTTATTGGTCAACATTTCACCAACTTTTCAGGCTGTTATGCACATATTGCAAGACAGAGGATTATTTTCCTGCAATTTAGACTTTAAGATGGTATAAAATTACTTAGTATTTGTCCAAAATGACATAAAATTGGCCCCCATTGTCCATATTTAAGAATAATTAATTAATACTGGCCCTTGAAAAATGGAAGAAATTGCAAAATTTCATAGAGGTTCTAGATGTTGGTGTTCATAGAGGTCTAGATGGTCATAGAGGTCTAGATGTTCATAGAGGTCTAGATGTTGGTGTTCATAGAGGTCTAGATGTTGATGTTCATAGAGGTCTAGATGTTGGTGTTCATAGAGGTCTAGATGTTGATGTTCATAGAGGTCTAGATGTTGGTGTTCATAGAGGTCTAGATGGTCATAGAGGTCTAGATGTTCATAGAGGTCTAGATGTTGGTGTTCATAGAGGTCTAGATGTTGATGTTCATAGAGGTCTAGATGTTGGTGTTCATAGAGGTCTAGATGTTGGTGTTCATAGAGGTCTAGATGGTCATAGAGGTCTAGGTGTTCATGGAGGTCTAGATGTTGGTGTTCATAGAGGTCTAGATGTTCATAGAGGTCTAGATGTTGGTGTTAGATGTGCACAGATACAAGCTGCTTCCAACTACTCATCTGGATCTATTGGAAACTATTCTGTCTTTGTCCTCACCACATTTCATGGCTGTTGAAGTTTTAGTTCTGAAGATATTAAACCCACAAAATTGATTTTTGGAGGCAAAAATACAAAAGTTCAAAATTCTCAAGATTCAGACCAAATGCTTTACATAACTTTGGGGTTTTTGAGGATTCGAACAGAAAATAAACTGTGAATGAAATCTGAAACGGTAGAGCAACATATTTCCTGAATTTCATAAGAAATGCAGCTGTAGTTGAAAAAATGTCAGCTGCAACAGTTCTTCATTTTCAGATCGGTCCTTGAAGGCATCTTCAGCCAGTTTAGCCATTTTTCATCAGACTCATCAGCGATCACTGGAGAGCAGAACATCCTCAGAGGAACTCACACTTCTGGAAAAGTGCTTCACAGCAGCAGCTTCCTCCAAATTGCCTCTGAGAGCTGGAGAAGGATGAATTAGGAGGACAAATCAGCAGCACATGCAGCCCGAAGGTGGCTCTCCGTTTCTACAGCCTGTTGATAAGCTGAATTAAATCCAAGATGCACTTTGTCTTCGCTGCTGCTCCCCTGCTTTGAAACAGGGCCCAGATTCACCAGCGATCTGTGGATCTAACAGACTGATGAACTTGTCACCATCAACATCAATTCTATCGGTTTCATGGTGGAGGCACTTTTCAGTTTCCTCGCTGCGTTTGTAGATGTTGCAATTGAAATGTCATCGCATTGTGTTAGCAGCAGACAGAATATCAGCACAAACATTCTGATGTTTTATCGTCTCGCCGCTGCCTCGGCTTCCTCCCGTCTGGAGAGTTTTATTCACGTCCTCGCTGCATTGTCAGACTTTCAACCACAAGACATCAGGGGAAATCTTGTTGTTTTTATCCGGAACATCTTCTTCTTGTTTTGCTTCAGCGGTTTGACGAAGGGATTCCACAGAGGCAAAGTAACAGACATTACTACAGGTCCAACAGCAGAATGCCTCTTTAAGTCAGTAGAGAAAAGGGTCAGTTAGAGCCTCGGGCTTCGGGTCCCATGATAGCGGCGCTGAGTGGAAATTTAGCATTTTAGCATTTTTTTCTCCATTTTCAAGGACAATTTTGAGGCATTTTTGACAAGTTTTATGTTATTTTGAACAATTTTTGAAGAAATTTTGCACAATTTTAGAGAAATTTCAAATAATTTTGGACAAGTTTTATTGTTTTGGTGCAGTACCATGAAAAAAATTTGAAAAAATGGAACCTTGTCTTGTCAGACGCAACCGACATCAGATTCTACTGATGTTAGAGCCTCAAAAGTTGGTGAAATGTGGACCAAAGACTGGATTTTAGTAGAAATATGGATCTATCCATATATTTGCAGGAACTTCATGGAGACACAGTACCAGCCTGGATTGGAAATTGGATTGGAAGTTTTTCTGTTTTGAAGAACCAGTAATTATTATTCATCGTCATTCATGTCCCTTTGAACACTCTTTACCCTGTTTTAGACAGATTTTGAAGACATTTCATGACATTTTTTTTTCTGCTTTCAACTCATTTTTGGAAAGTTTTTAGTTGTTTTTTTTTTTAGACATTTTCTATCTTCTTTTGGACAAATTTTGAGTATTTTTGGACAAGTTTTAAAACATTTTTGGAATATTTTGTGCAATTTTGCATCATTTTGGGCAGTTTTCAAGTCATTTTAGACAAGTTTAGAGTCATTTTAAACCAGTTTTAAGTCAAAATCACTAAAAAATAATTCCATCTTGCTATACTTTCCACACATCAAATCTTACTGATATTAGAACCTGAAAACTTGGTGAAATGTCAACCAAGGACTATTGTAGTAGAAATGTGGATCCATCCATATATATTCATTTACAGGAACTTTAGGGGGACATGATACCATCCTGGCTTGAATGTTTTGCAATTTTTTTTAAAAACCATTTTCAAGGTCCAATAATGAAAAATAAATCCTCTGCTGGATCCATTCAATCCTTCTGATCTGATGGAAACTATTCTGTCTGTTTCCTCACCACATTTCATGGCTATTTGAGTTTCATTTCTGGAGATATTTAACCCTTAAAATATCTTCCCACATGAGATTTGAAGATGAAAAGACAAATTCCAAGGTGGAAAAACATTTAATTCTCAAAAATTCAGCCAGAATATGTTTTATAATCTCGTTTTTGGTCCTAAAGGAAACGGCTTACTCTGAGCAGAATCTGAGTCGGTGCAGCAACATATTTATTGAATTTCAGTGTGAATTTTGTGGGCTGAAGGTAAATTCCACCAACAAACATTGTAAAAACTGTATGTTTATATGCGTGTACTGATAATTTACTCTATATTTCATGTGTTCCTGCACCATTTGATCTGCAGCGTGACCTTTTTCCTCTGGTGAGGAAGCAGCAACTTCTCAGCATCATTGAACTCCATAAATCAAATCCAGCTTCTTTCTTTGTCACACTGCAGACGTCTTGGCAGCAGAACACCTCGTCCTGTTCTGTACAGTAAAAGAAATACTTGACGTGTGATGATGGCCTGTCTGTCAGTAGGTGTTTATAAAACTTTAAGGTCATGTTGTACAGAGCATTCTTGTGTCAGATTATTGGTTTGTTCCTTTATTTCTCCCTGGCTTTAGTTTCACCAAATCTGCACATCAACTATGTTTTGTCCATTTAGTGTTGTGTTTTTGAACCTTTTCACATTTTAACAGGAAGTTAATCTGCAAAAACCTCACATTTAAGCATGCAATAAAAAGTCTTGAACTAAGAGTCCCACCTTGGATCACTGTTCTAGCTTTGTTTTTCACCAAAGTCTTGATTTGACTTTCATTGTCACAGTTATTTCCACTCTGTTTGTCTGCAGTTTTTACTATGTTAAGTTTCAAAACGACTCGGTAGGTTTAGAAAAGGATCATGGTTTGGGTTAAAATCCACTCTTTATGCTGCAAAGCCCAATTTTGTACCAAAAGGGTGAATTCCTGGAAGAATGGCTCAACCAGAAGCAACAATTTTTCATTATTGGCCCATAAAAATGGAAAAGTATGGAGTGGTGCCGTGATCTAGCCTCAAAACTAGTTCAAAATGACTGAAAATTGTGCAAATTCTTCTGAAAATGACATGAAATTGTATCAACATTAAATAATAACTATTGGACCTTGAAAATGGAAAAAAGTGCAAAATCTTCACACACGGATGGTATTGTGTCTCCATAAAGTTCCCACAAGTGTGTGTGTGTGTGTGTGTATATATATATATATATATATATATATATATATATATATATATATATATATATATATATATATATATATATATATATATATATATATATATATATATATATACATATATACACATGGATCCATATTTCTTCTAAAATACAGTCTTTGGTCGACATTTCACCAACTTTTGAGGCTCTAACATCAGTAGAATCTGATTGTGGAAAGTTTCATCATCAAAATGATCAAATGGCTCCAGCAGAGGCCAAATTTGAAAATGGAAAAACAGACAAGATTTTCAGACCAGGGTGGTCTGTCTTCGACACATCACCAAAGATGACTTGAATCTTGTCTGAAATGGCTTCAAGCTTGTCTAAAATGATTCAAAATTTGTCCAACACATGATAAAGGTGTTGGTGTTCATAGAGGTCTAGATGTTCATAGAGGTCTAGATGTTGGTGTTTATAGAGGTCTAGATGTTCATAGAGATCTAGATGTTCATAGAGGTCTATATGTTGGTGTTCATAGAGGTCTAGATGTTCATAGAGGTCTAGATGTTGGTGTTCATAGAGGTCTAGATGTTGGTGTTAGATGGGCACAGGTACAAGCTGTTTCCATTCAATGATTCTGATCTGTTGGAAACTATTCTGTCTGTGTCGTTGCCGAATTTCATGGCTGTGGAAGTTTTATTTCTGGAGATGCAGCCCCACAGAAGCCCCACGTCTTTTAACTGAGCAAACAACAAACGGCCAAAGGACATTTTAAAGAAAAGACTCCTCTGGTTTTTACCGACTCATGGTTACCGTGGTGACTCATGTTTGTGCTGTTTTGGAGTCTCCGAGGACGGTCATAGGTCGGATCCTTGACAGTTTACCAGCAGTGATGAATGGGTTGAAGCAGATTTAACATTCAGAAACGCCTGAGGAGGCCATCGGGACAGAAGACAAGGTTCTGCTGTTTTTTTACCCACCGGCGTACTGATGGACTCACGGTTAAATAAAATAGCCGACTGGAGTCAAAGGTGGTCGACCAGACTGATGGGGCAGAACAGAGGATAATAATATTTCTCAGTATTTATAACTAAATAACTTGGTGATCGCCAAAAACTGGAGGAAAGTAGAGGTTTGATGTTGCACCACGTTAAGGAGGTCTTTCACCTCCTTGCTAGCATCCATAGAGTGACAATTAGCATTCCTAGGCTAGTCACTAGCATCTGTAGAGTTGCAACTAGCAGCCCTTGCCTAGCAACAAGCATCATGTGCTTGAAACTAGCATTCCCTGGCTATCAACTAGCACCCCTAGGATAGCAAGTAGCATATATACACTTTCATTCAGCGTTCTTGGGCTAGTCACAAGCATCCATTGGGTTGCAGCATTCCTGTGTTAGCACCTAGCATCCGTAGGCTTGAAACTAGCATTTCAAGACTCGCAACTAGCATCCATAGGATTACAATTAGCATTTCTAAACTAGCAACTAGCATTAATAGACTTACAACTAGCATTCTTCGGCTAGTCACTAGCATCCATAGAGTTGCTGCATTCCTAGGCTGGCAACTCGCACCTGTGGGGGTTGCTGCATCCCTGGGCTAGCAAGAAAAATCCATAGGCTTCCAGCTAACATTCCATGGCTATCAACTGGCACCCATTTAGTTGCAGTATTCCTAGGGTAGTCACTAGCATCCATTAAACTGCAGAATTCCAAGGCTGGCAGCAAGCATCCGTAGGGTTGCAGCATTCCCAGGCTAGCAACTAGCATCCATAGGCTTGAATCTAGCAATCCAAGGCTAGTCGCAAGGGTTGCAACACTCCAGAACTAACAACTAGCATCGCTTGCCACAAGCATTCATAGGCTTGTCATTAGCATCTATACGCTTGCAACTAGCATTCCTATGCTAGCCACGAGCATCCGTAGGGCTGTTGCATACCTATGCTAGCAACTTACATCCATAGGCTTGCAACTGGCTTTTTTTTTTTGGCTAGTTGCTAGCATTGATAGGCTTGTTACTGGCATAAACTGGCTTGCAACTAGCATTCTTCTGGCTAGTTAGCATTAATAGGCTTGAAACTGCCATTGTTTGGCTAGTTACTAGCTTTAGTAGGCTTGCAACTAGCGTTCTTGTGGCTAGTTACTACCATTAATAGGCTTGCAACTAGCATTCTTCTGGCTAGTTAGTAGTGTTAATAGACTTGCAGCTAGCATTCTTTGGCTAGTTACTA
The DNA here is from genome assembly GCF_022539595.1 of Amphiprion ocellaris. Classification (NCBI taxonomy): domain Eukaryota; kingdom Metazoa; phylum Chordata; class Actinopteri; family Pomacentridae; genus Amphiprion; species Amphiprion ocellaris. Next base: position 39,253,753 of record NC_072768.1, read on the forward strand.
GTATTCTTTGGCTAGTTACTAGCATTCTTTGGCTAGTGAATTACTGCAGATTTAACATTTCTAATTGTTGCTTTGAAATCCTGTCTTTTAATGAGTGTGGCTCTGAGGTGATAATAAATGAATCTCAGCTACAAAATCCCCTAAAAACATGAAGACATTTCACCTTTTGAGTTTTTTTCTCAGTAAAGGTGTGTAAATAAAGTGTGTCACAAGCTCCTCACAGGTGTTTCAATCCCAGCTCTGGTGTGAAGAAACCTCAAAAATCAACTATGTATAGAAATATTTATTAATAACATCTGAATGGACAATTTACACAGTCTGCCTTAAGGTTCAGAATACATCTCGTGTTTACAGCATGATTAGTATCTCACAACAAAAAGAAAAAAACATGTTTTAAATATGACTCCAGAAAAAATGATGCATGCATCGTACCTACAAACACAAACTGTTATCTGTGACAGTGTCCAACACAAAGACAGAAACAATACTGGCATTAATCAGAATTTTTTTCAAAAAACAAACACTGGTTTAGTAAAACAGCTGCAGGGTGTGGTCCAGATTAAAGAACACGGCTTTCAGATTCATTATGGAGGCTCAGGGCAGCTCAAATCGCTGCAAAGGGAAGGAATAAAACCTTTATTGTATATTAAATTCTGTCTAAATAGAAGCCGTCTACACTATAATGGCAAAGCCTCCATCTTGAAGGCACAAAGGTTTCCCCATCAGTTTGCAGGTGTAGTTTTTGTGCAGTTAACATCACTTAAAACAATCATTCTACAGCAGTTTACTTAAATATCAGTTCTTTTTTTGCAGATTTGGTTCTCATCAGTACTTGAGCTGATGCAGTTCATTCAGAATATCTGGATTTAATTGGTAAAATCAAAGTGAGCTCATTGGAAAACTGGCACTCATGAATCACACCTTTTCAGCATTCACCTTTGTGCTAGCATCCACCCTCAGGGGCTGTAAAATCTTCAGTGCACGTCAATCAGCGGCGCGTAATTTCATTAACTGAATTTCTGAAGGGATCTGCAACACTTAAAGCTGCGCTAATTGATATTTTTCTATCAACATGCAGCGCTACCACATAAAAAATGTATGGAAATGTGAAAATAACCACTAAACTCTGTAGTTTCTCTTCATTTTAGCTCATTGTTTGGGATACTCATGCTTCCTGCCCAGCCCTGAATGGCACATTTCCGGCATTTATCTCGAAAAATAACAGATATATCCCAAAGGAACGATGGGTAGCTTGATCATTAAAAGAGGACTGATAGTGTTGGTCTTTATCTGCTGGATGTGTAAAAAGAAAAGCTTCCCCCGAGGACAAAAAAAAAATCAATTAATGCAGCTTTAAGTACAACCTAAACCCAAACATGTCCTACATTATAATCTAGTACTTTGTCGCTAAAATCTAGTAATAAGTCGTATTATTTAATACTATTTTTTTAGACCGTTTTGTTCTCAGTTTGCATCAGAATAACTAAAATGCTAAAAATTCTTTCAGCATAAGAGCAGTGATTGAATTCCTGACTTCCCACTGCAGGCACAAGATGGCGCTAACTTTTACAAAACAAGTTACGCAATTGGCTGTTTCAGAATTTCCAATTCCATTATGTTGCAGGAGCTTAGCTGACTGACTGTTCATTGATTCATTTCTATTAATTTTTTAACCGATTAAAAATATATTCATCAAGAAGGCAGAAAAAGAAGAAGGTCGTGCATGTCAGGAAACGTAGATCCGCTGTAGTACCTGGTTGTTCCACCAGGTGGAGCATCTTACTTTTTAACCCTCGTGTCGTCCTGCAGGTCAAAATTGACCCGGTTAAAACTTTGAAAATGTGGAAAAAAAAATATATTTTCACAGTGAAACCTCTAATGTCCACAGTTTCCACATTTTTGGGAAATCTTTGAACATTTTTTGGTGGAAACAAAATGTTAAAAATGTTTCTGAAGAACATTCACATAAAAATCAACCAAAATCCAGCGAATTTTGCTGGATTTTAAAAGTTTTACTGATATATATGGAATCACTTTAGATATTTTTAGGATTTTTTGGGAAGATTTTTACTCATTTTTTGAAAATATTTACAAGAATTTTCTTGCCAAATTTGGGGGATTTTTTAAAAAAAATAAAACTTTAAAGGGAAACTTTTAAGGAATTATTGGAATTTTCTTCCTGAATGTTTTGCAAATTTTCAGAAATTTGGGAATTTTTTTGATGAATTTTTGGATTTTTTACAGACGAGGAAACAATATTTTTTGGTGCCTGTAAATGAGGACAACAGGAGGGTTAATACTGTAGAGACAAGACGAAGCTCACTGAAGCAGAAAGCATTGTGGGAGTTTAGCTAGCAAGGGGCACCATGACAAAGATTTCTGTGATGCTGAATGGATTCCAGGTAGCCTAGACGGACAGTATTCCTTAAATTAAGCAGCTAATGTAAGCGAGCAACCTTTGTGGTGAATGTCTGATTAAAAAGTAGCTCTAGTAGCATGTTAACTAATTTCCATTGTATAATTATTTATCTTAACGATTATTGGGTTATTGATTGATAATACTGCCTAGCATTGGCTGAATTAATGACAAACTGTGGTCACTGGACGTAATTCTAGTTGTTATGTTAGCTTCTGTCACTTCCTGACTTCAACCAATCAGTGTTGGTCTTCTCTGAGTCCAACCAATCACCATCAAAACCTGTGCAGGAGTTTTTCAGGACGATCTGAAGATCGCACCCTGAATTATGAGCTTGTTCAACCATGAAAACGGCTCTGAAAGTCTTTCTACAGGGTTGGTTCTAGTAGTCAGAAGATGAGTAAGAAGGTTGAGGTCGTCCTAAGATGGCCTGAGAGTTCCCGGAGAAGAAAACGACCTCGATTACCATCACAAATGATGTCCAAACTGCAAAAAAATTACCATTCACGTTGTAAAAAAAACAAAAGAATCACTCAAAATCTTCATCAGTCTGCCTCAGAGAATAAGAACCAGCCGCCCTTTTTGCCAGAACAGCCAATAATGACAACTATTCCGCTTGTGTTTCCTTTATTTTGACCACACCCTGCTAACAAAGTATTACAATTTAACATGCACTTAATAAAACACTTCAGCTGTTTTATTCTTCCGTTTACATCTTTACCGGAAATGTTCTGCCACAAAACCATCCAACACCAACTGTTAAACCAATGCAAAAATGTCCAAAAGAGTCCTGAACCATGTCGTTTCTAACTCTTACTACTGAGCAAACACTTTGTGTATGATAGCGGATCACTCACACAGTTACAGCTCCACACGGTCGCCTAAAAATAAATGATTTTGGTCCACAAACTGCGATTTTGCTTAAAAGTAAAAAAGAAGAACAAAAGCTGGGCCTGTTAACCTGTTAATACTGTCAGTAAACGGCTCACTATCACAAACGAAAGTAGTAGTTCACTTGGAATGTAGTTAGTTTTGGTTGTGAAGACACAAGAGGAAGTAAGAAGTGAGTGTTAGCCTCTGCAACAGTCTTAGCACTAAAGCTCAGTCTAATGACGCATCAGTTGGAGTGATGGCTGCTAGCTGATGGATCTACCGATGGTTAGTCTGCTTTAAGGTCTACGTAGGACCTTCTGTTGGTCCCTCGTCCATCTTTCTACCACCCTGAGCCTCTTTAGAGTGAGTGTTTGATGTGTGGTCATGGTGATGGAGGTGTCTTCAGGGAGTTAGTGGATCCTCCTTGGCTGCCGCTAACCGTCGGTCCTTGTCCGACCCACTGGAAAACAAAGAGACAGCGTTAGTGGGCTGCAGACAGAAAGGAAGGCTAGAAAAGTTCACCAAAGTTTTAGATTGGGCCTTAGAGAACCACAAAATATGCAACATTCGAGCTGAGAGTTGATGTAAAAACAGTACTGGGCTTGGAAAGTTTGCGTAGATTAGAAGGTATGGATGGACGGTTGACGTTTTGACCATCCAGTGATGAAACAGTTCATCCTTTGGGTCACCAACCAGGCAAAGACTGAAATCCACTATATATCAATTAGTTTGGATGTTATGTACAAGAATTGGAATAATCTGCAACAGTTAATTTAGTAGCACTGTAGAGAACCGAAGGAAATCGACTGAAATCGTACCGACTCTTCAATGACCAGTTGGGTTACTGTATGCTACACCTCTCCATATTCATATCTATTCAAATAATTCCATGAAAAATCAATCAGTCTTCCAATCATCTGGTTCTTCATCTCCAGTAACTTTATCAATGATCAGAGTTCTACCTTCATACTGTGAATATTTCCAGAGTTTCATAGAGGTGGGTCCAGATTTATCACTTTTTTATGGACTTTTTCCATCATTTTTGATCCTCAGAACTTCATTAGTCCAGCAGATAGAACCATGACATTTAGGAGGTAAAACACACCTGAGTTCTGGGAAAAACTGACACCAGATCAGTTTTACATCCATCCAGGTGTTACAGTCTAAACACTAAATCTGGCCATTTTTTTTCTTTGATTTTGGACAATTTTGACATCTAGACACATTTAGAGTAATTTTTTTCCTTTCAAACAATTCTTGACATGTCATATCATTTTAGGTGATTTTTGAGTAATGTTGGACAATTTCTGTCATTTTTGTCAAATTTTGAGTCATCTTGGACAAATTTGTAGTAATTTTAGCTAACTTTGGTGTGATTTTGGAGACTTTTTAGTCATTTTTAATAATTTCCAAGTCACATGAGACAGATGGTTGTCTAGAACAAGTTATAGAGACTGAAAGGTCCCATTTTTACCTAAAAATAAATTTTTGAGTCACTTTGGACAATGTTTAAGTCTTGTTTGGAAAATTTTGAGTAATTTTTTGACAAATTTGAATAAATTTGGATTTTTGGGGTGATTCTGTACATTTTTGGGTCATTGCCAACGACTTCCAAGTGACCTAGACAATGAACGGTCTCATTTTGACCTAAGAGCTAATTTTGATCCATCTTGGCAATTTTTTATAACTGTTACCAACATTTGATACCAGAATCATCTTCTAGACAAGATTTACTCTGTGGGAATATAATTTTCTAATAGGTGAAAAGCTGAACCTATGTAATATTCCTGCACAGGAGAGGTGGTTAGTTGCTTGTTTTTTTTTTTTTTTTTTTAACTGTATATAGAATTTGTGAGCCAGTAGAAAACACAGATGTCTGTCTGTTTGGATTTTCGTTGCTGGTGAAAAGGTTTTTGACTCGGTTCCGCACTAAAAGCTTAATTTGTCTGGGGGACATGATTGTGTTTGGTAAATTTCCCAGAAAATGGTGGTGTTTGGAGGCTGGAGGTGTTGAAGTGGTGGGTAATGGACTGACCGGCTAACCGTTGTGTTTTTAGAATGAGTCACGGTGCTAAAAGTCATGGCCTCAGATCTAACCTGCTTCAGTCTTCTGACTGTATTGTACACTGAGGTAAATATCCTGAGCGGCTTAATGCTGCTAAAGGTGGACGGATCAATTTCAAACTAGATTCTTTCTGAGCTCATCTCTGTGGAAGAACTTTGGTCAACTCAGGTTGTTTTAAATGAACTTAATTTGATAAAAAGAATGGTAGAAGCTTGTTCTACATTCACCGACAGACTGGTATAGAATTTTAAACTTGGATTATATGTCTAAAATGTATGTGTGATTGGAAACGTGTTGCTCGAAGAAAAGTAAACAAACTGCGCATTATTCTAGTTTCTCATTTTGATTGATTAGTTTCTACTGAAATTACTAGAACAGACTAATAATTTGCAACGTTATGGTTTTGTTTTATTCTGACGATGCTCATGAATCCCATTTCCAGCTGTGGCAGGAAGTTTTTAAGGAAAATAAAAGTAGCATATATTTTATTAGACAGCAGACAAAGTTAGCGACTAGCCTGTGTAAAAGTTAAGTTTCCCGCTTGTTATGCTGCTTCCAAGTTGCAAGAAAATGTGTCAGTGTAGCTTTAAATGTCTGTTTTTCAGCAAATTAGTTAAAATCTAACATCTTCAGGCTGGTTTTCAGTATTTCAGCACAAAATACTGCAACATACTGTTCTAAATGAGTTGTTTAGCTCTGAAACCTGAGGATTTTCCGATAGTTGTGGAGACCATCAAAATAATAGTAATCAACTGGGTGTTTAGATGCTGGCAGTCCATGAAGACTCTTGTGTTCACTCTTAGTGAGTTTTGCTCAAGACGTTGTTGTGTTTTCAAGTCAATTTGGACAAATTTCAGTAATTTTGGACAGACTTCAAGTAATTTTGAACTAATTCTGAGGCAGTTTGAACATATTTTCACACGAGCTGAAAGTTGGCTTCTGGACCTTGGTGAGATCAGCCCTCCTGCTGTTATCCAGCCGCTCGTTCATGCGACAAAGTGGATGCGAGCGAGCTTTCAGCATCCCCTTTACTTTCCACTCAATAGCATCAGAACTGGCTTGAAGTGACTCCGGGGGATTCAAGAGAAATTTGTTGTTGCTGGTCTTAGTGTGTTTTTACAGCTTTGGCTGAAGAGATCGAGCTGGTGAATTATTAATGCTGTCAGACTGTGGTCAGCAGGTCAGAGCGTCTTAGTCCGACACTTCAGGAAAACCTAAAGTGGAGAAAAAACCTGTGTCTGGGATTGATTCAAGGCAATTTTTAAGGAAAGTAATAATGATAACATGTATTTTATAAGACAACAGAAAAAATTAGTGGTTAGCTCGTGTAAACGTGCTTCCGGCTCATTCTGCTGCTTCCAAGTTGCAATAAAATGTGTCAGTGCAGCTTTAAAGGTCCCTTTTTCAGCTAATTAATCAAAATCTCACATCTTCAGGTTGTCTTTCAATTTTTCAGCTCAAAATACTGCAAATATGGTTCATTTCGCTGTAAGTATATAACTTTTGGTTCTAAATGAGTTGTTTAGTGCTGAAAACCAATGAGTTCCTGCTGGCCCCGCCTCCTTCAGGAAGAAAACTCTCTCTGTCTGTCATTGATTTAACTGATTTAAGGCAGTTTCTAAGGAAAATAATGTCTGATTAACTCTGGTATTGGGAGGATAACATATATTTTATCAGACGACAGACAAAATTATCGGTTAGCTTGTGTAAACGTTGTGCTTTCGGATTGTTCTGTTGCTTCCGAGTTGCAAGAAAATGTGTCAGTGCAGCTTGAAATGTCCATTTTTCAGCACATGAATTAGTCTCACATGTCTTCAGACTGTGTTTTCCAGTTTTTAGACTTAAAATAATGCAAAGATGGTTAACTTCACTGCAAGTGTATAACTCTTGGTTCGAAATGAGTTGTCTAGCTTTGAAAACCAATGAGCTGCTGCTGGCCCCGCCCCCATCAGGAAGAAAGCTCTCTCTGTCTGTGATTGATTTAACCGATTTAACAGGCAGTTTCCACCATCAAAGCTAATGGCGATTTTAGCCACATTAGCTGCACAACATGCTAATACTGAGGCTTGTCCTATAGTTGTGGAGACCATCAAATAATAATAATCCACTGGATGTTCAGGTGTTTAGATGCTGGCAGTGCATGAAGACTCTTGTGTTCACTCTTACAGCCAACAGCAGAACATTTAACAAGTTTAGTTTGTTGTTCAGACACCTTAGAGTTTTCAAGTCAATTTGGACACATTTTGAGTCATTTTGGGTAAATTCTATGTAAGTTTGAGTAAATTCTGAGTCAATTTCAACACATTTTCACATTTTTAGACATTTTAGGTCATTTTGGACATATTTTAAGTCATTTCAAACATATTTTGATCAAATTAGGACAAATTTTGAATCTTCTGAGTGCTTGAAGACTCCTGTGTTCACTCATGCAGCCAACAGCAGAACATTTAGTGAGTTTTGCTCATGACGTTGTTGTGTTTTCAAGTCATTTTGAATAAATTCTGAGTCAGTCTGAACATCCATCCATCCATCCATTCATCCATCCATCCATCCATCCATCCATCATCTATACACCACTTAATCCTCACTAGGGTCATGGGGGGGCTGGAGTCTATCCCAGCTGACTCAGGTGAAGGCAGGGGACACCCTAGACAGGTCACCAGTCTGTCACAGGGCTACATACAGAGACAAACAATCACTCTCACATTCACACCTACGGGCAATTTAGAATGATCAATTAACCTCAGCATATTTTTGGACTGTGGGAGGAAGCCGGAGTACCTGGAGAAAACCCACGCATGCACAGGGAGAACATGCAAACTCCATGCAGAAAGATCCCGGGAAAGCCGGGACGTGAACCAGGGACCTTCTCGCTGCAAGGTGAAAGTGCTAACCACTACACCACTGTGCAGCCCGTCAGTCTGAACATATTGTCACTTATTTTTTACACACTGTAAATCATTTTTGAACATATTTTAATGAATTTTGGATGAGTTTTGAGTGCATGAAGACTCTTGTGTTCACTCTTGCAGCCAACAGCAGAACATTTAGTGAGTTTTGCTCATGACGTTGTGTTTTCAAGTCATTTTGGACACATTTTCAACTCATCTGACATGTTTTTGTCATGTTACACACATATGAGTCTTTGTGGACATGCTTTGAGTAATTCTACACAAATTTTCAAGTCATTTTGGACAGGTTTTCATCAATTTTGGACACATTTTTGAATCATGTTTTGGTAGATCTTGTACGAGTTTTGTGCCATTCTGGGCAAGTTGGAGTGCATGAAAGTGTTCACTCTTACAGGCAACAGCAGAACATTTGGTGAGTTTGTCGGTTCAAGACATCATTGTGTTTTCAGGTCAATTTGGACAAATTCTGAGTCCTTTTGGATGAATTTTCAACTCGTCTTTGACTCATCACATCACTTTGGACACATTTGAGTCATTGTGGACACATTCTGAGTCATTTTAGACTATTTTTAAGTCCTTTTGGACTTGGTTTTCAGTGCTCTAATTATGGTACCGCAGCTTGATGGATGTATCTTGAATTTATACACTGAAATCTGTTGATTCTACTTCGTGCAAACGTATCAGTTGAGCTTCAGCTGTGCACACACTGATGCATGAGCGATGAACTTCCCTCAGGGCTTCTGCGAGGATCTTTCAAAGAAACACAAATAAGCCATTAGCCGGGTCTGTGCTGCTGCTGCTGGAGTCCGGAGCTGCTGCTAATGGCCTCAGACGAGCGCTGAGTGTCGGACAGAACTCGTTGCTTCGCTGTTAGCGCCGTACAAACAGCCCTGGAGACGACGAGAGAGCTCCTCTGACCTCAAATATCAGGGTCGCTGACCTCCAGTAAATAAAGCCAAAGCTTCATTTGCTAGTTTTTCTGCAGCGAAAACAGCGTGTTGTTACTGTGGGCAGGTTCCTGGTGACCGAAATGAAGCGATCTGCATTTTGAAAGCGAAACAGAATGTGCTGGATGTAGTTTCCTGCTGCTTCTGGCTCAGCGAATACATGAACACACACAGAGGAAGGAGCCATTCACAAGGAACAGCAGCACGAAAGGAGAATAAACAGCCCACAGCTCACATACTATAGATTACATAACCAGAATGACGGCCTCGATGCTGCCGACCAGACGAGCTGCACGTCTGTCCACATGCATGCAGTGGATCTAGTATTAAAGAGTGTAAAGCTGCTTCTGATAGACGCAAAGTGGTCGTAAATAGACAATACTTCAACTGTGGATGTTGCTGCAAAGGAGCTACAAACACAATCAGCTCAGTTTTATCAATTCAGCATCTGGCCCAATGTGAAATCTGGTAAATGACCCACCGATGGGTTTAAAAGGCTCGCTATTATTACCAAAAAATTATCAGAATTACATAGTTTAACAGCTAGAAAATGTGAAAACAGGATTGTCAGATTGTAAAGTTTTTAAGCCTTGTGCCCTTTGATTGGAAGATGAAACAAAATCTAAGCTTTAAATTGTGCAGTTTCTTGAAAATCTGTGTTTTTGCTCATTTTTAGACAAAATAAGTAGAAAAAACTGCTTTGCATTAACCAGATTCTGTAAAAAATAAAAAATTCTGCATGCCTTGGTGTAATTGTGAAGCCATCCGTGACAAAAAATCAGGGAGTTCTCAGTTGAACTGCAGGCATTGTATTCACAGAACAGAAAGAAGAGTAAATAATGAAAATAACTTTGTAAATAGAAAAATATTTTGTATTATAGCAGCATGTAGAAACACCATTTCTTTTCTCCAGTAATTTCTATATGTTCAACAGCTGTGGACACTTAGAAAAATGTTACTTCCAGGTCGTAAAATGTTTTGCAAAATAAATAGAGAAATTCTACTTCTACGTGATTCTAACTGTGCCATACTGCAGAGAAAATATAGAAGATTCTGTGCTCCTTGGCACAACGGAAAAGTCATTAGTGACCAACAGTGAAAAGAAATGAGCCCACAGTGAAGAAAAATGAGCCCACAGTGAGAAAAAATGAGCCCACAGTGAAGAAAAATGAGCCCACATTGAGAAAAAACGAGCCCACAGTGAGGATCAGTGATGAAAAATGAACTTACAGTGACGATAAAGTAGCCCACAGTCAGAAAATTAGTCAATAGTGAAGGAAAATGAGCCCACAGTGATGAAAAATGGGCCCACGGTGAATAAAAATGAGCCCACAGTGAAGTGAAAAGAGCCCACCATAAAAAAAAAAGAGCCCACAGTGAGGGAAAATGAATCCACAGTGAAAAGAAATATGCTGGCAGTGAGGAAAAACGAGCCCACGGTGATGAAAAAAGAACCACAGTGAGGAAGAACGTAACAGGAGCTAAAAAAAAAGCCCTCAAATGGGGCTAATTACTGAATTCAGAACTACAGAACTTTCATTTTTCTACTATAGGTTTTCCACAAAGCCTAAATTTCTCTGATGAATAAAATACAGACATCATTTCCAAACACTAAAACTCCCACAAACAGAACATTACTCATCTATTTACAGCTGTGAGTGTCTAAATATCGTCTTTATTACTTCATCGTCGCCAATAACCGGAAACGAATCTGACTCATTAGCATCACACAGACTCATTATTGGATTTCATTTCGGCGACACGTTCATCACAGATGGATAATCCTGCCGAGTCCCTCACCTCCGTCGTAATGAGCATCAGCAGACCTCCTGCGGCTAAACTAATGAAGTCTGCAGAGGACTTCCAGAGGCCCTATTAGCACGTTAGCTTCCCGGCTAGCTGCGTTAGAGTGGAGGTGAAGCTCCAAACAAACCCTGAGCTTTATTTAGCCGACCCGTTTGGAGGTGTTTTATTTCCTGACCCCTCCAGCTGAGCGTATATTTAGCTCACCAACATGAATTTACATGAATCAGTCCAGCATCTGTTTTTTTAATGAGTGTGGGCTGGAAATTCAGAAATAGCAGCAGCTCTGTGAATGCAGCCGCCTCTTTCTCTGTGAAGGGAAAAAAGGTGCTTCGGTCGCAGTAATCACGGCAAAAAAACAAGTGGAGTAGACACAAGGGTCGTGCTGCGTTTCTGTTATGCAATTGTTTTATTATTGTTATTATTATTTTTGCTGTTTACATGAAAACACGGACTATAATCACTACACTCAGTTTACTCTCTTCTGAATGAAGACTCTGTGTACATGAGTAGATTTGTACCTAAACATGACATTTTGTTTGATAAAAATGAGCCCACAGTGATGAAAAATGAGTCCATGATTAATAAAAATGAGCCCACAGTGAGGAAAAATGAACCCACAGTAAAGAATAATGAGCCCACAGTGGGGAAAAATTAGTCCACAGTGAGAAAAAATGAACGCACAGTGAGGAAAAACTAGTTTGAAGTGATGAAAAATGAACCCACAGTGAGGAAAAACTAGTTCGTTTGTGTTTTGTCTGTTTGTGATCATTTTGTGTCTTCGTTTTGTCATTTTGTGTCTTTTTGTTGCTGTTTCATGTCTCTTTGTGGCAGTTTTTATCTCTACATACTTCATTTTTTGACATTTTTTCAGTCATTCAGACAAGTTTAAGTCATTTTAGACATTTTTTTTAATCATTTTGGAAAATTTTGAGCCATTTTGTTCTATTTTTTTTTCATGATTTGTAGAATCTTTTTTGAAATTGTACGTCGCTTTGGACCAAATATGTACGGTGGCCGAGAGGTGCAAACCAAATTTACATAATGCATAACACTTTTACAACCTCCAGGACAAATTTACAAGCGACAAAACACTTTTACAAATCCAAATTTAGCCGCTCCTCGTTGTCACTTCCGGTTCAATCCCAGAGTTGGGACATTCCCTTTCCGGTTAAATTTGGACTTGTAAAAGTGTTTTTGGACTTGTAAAAGTGTTTTGTCGCTTGTAAATTTGTCTTGGAGGTTGTAAAAGTGTTTTGCATTATGTAAATTTGGTTTGCACCTCTCGGCCACCGTAAATATGAGACGTTTTGGAGAAAATTCAAGTCATTTTGAATATGAACATTTCCATGTTTCCATCCTCTCCTGACCTTTTCTCTCTACTCTGCCATCATGAAGTTTGAATCTGTGGTTTTTGATGAAATGTTCCTACTACCTAACGATGTCTAGCAATTGGATTGATTGCCATAAAATTTAGTTGACACATTATTGTTCCCTTCAGGATAAATTGTAATAACTTTAGTTTCTCAACTTTTCTTCGAGCTCCATCATATAAAGTATAGTTAGGTATAGTTTCTAATTGGTCCTGTACTTTGATTTTAGCCAAATATCCGCTACCAATCTTGAACACCCTTTGTGTTTTGTGTTAGTTAGCATTGCTAGCAGACTTTGACTGTGTCCATACTGTAGTAAATCCAGTATAAACCTCTAACATGAACCCATCCATACCTCTATAAGTGGGTGCCAGTGTGCGATGGGTTTTCGTGGGTACGTCAGCATCTCGCTCCAGTGGTCTCGGCCCAAACTCTCGGCCTCGTTGCCGACCCTGCACACCCCGATCACCTCGTTGTGTCCGACCCTGCAGGACGGCAAAGAACAGGATGAATATAGACTCTAAAATGTTCTGAGAGTGAATGTAAAATGTAAACAAACGTGAATCTAACCGATCGTAGTCCATGACGGCTATAAGCAGGCTGATCTGGTCGATGTTCTCGGGCGGAACATCAAACACAATGGCTTCATTGTATACCGGGTTCAGAGTGTTACGCTTCGTTGATGTCTTTCTTTTCTTTAGCCTCCGGCCTTCACACATCAAAGACACTTTTACGTATGGATCTGGAGAAAAATAACATTTCCTTTAGTAAGGACGCTTAAATATCTTGACATGACGGCAATTTTAAGCAAAAACCACTTTGGCAAACAATAATAATGAACTTAAACACCAAATATTTCCATTTTACTGCCCAACTTTTCAGCCCATTGTCAGTCAGCGCCCACCTGAAGCTCCAGTGATGTCCATGGCTTTGAGATTTCTGGCTTTGATCATGGTGATGGTGAGCCGGCCGGCAGTGGGGAGATAACACAGCGAGAACATCAGCTCTCCAAGGTCCACGTTGTCCTGCGAAGAAATATTAGATTGAATTTCTATATTAGTATGGCTCATGCTCCTCTCATGCTGCAGAAAGTTTTTATATCAAACTCTAATCCATTTTTAAGAGAAATTGCTGCAGTCACAGATGGCAAACGCTGAAATCTGTATATATACTTCGTTCCAGATGAGAAAATTTAAAGCTTGAGTCTTGATGTTATTATAACATGAGAAGGTTGATTGATTTTTAAGAGATTAAACCACAAAAGAAGCTACCAAACATTTATTTTAGGAAGTTTAAAGGGAGAAAAGCCATTTAAAATCAACAGTGAACATGGATCCAGACAGCTGGTCAGGACTTTGTGAATGAGTATAACACTCGAACACTTCTGGTACCAATATTCAGTCAGTTTTTTACACTTTCAGAATAAAACAATTTTTTAAAATGCACTAGTTTGGCTCTGATGCAGCCGCCTCTCTCCATCTGTAGTCAACATTCTGTGCTTTGTCTTAGTCCAAATTTTGACACCAAAATTTTCATTTTTCCTGTAAATATTCATCAGAAATCCTTGATCATTAATAATCTGTATCAGCCCTGAAAACGCAGCCCACAGTCTGTGGTCCAAACATCTTTCTTTGGTGAAGGGTTTTGTGATTAAAACCAAACAAGGTTGCAGTAGCTTCAACAGAAGGCACATTATAATATGTGTAAATGAATGACACAAGCATTTACACCTCAGATATGGATCATGCAACACCTTGGGTAGAAAAACCTGGAAACATTTTGAAATCACATCTGCGATGTGGCAGAAATGACAAGTCGAAGCATTGAAATGACATGCAGGCTATTCTGTGGGGATGTTTGCTGCATCTTTAAATGAATATGTGCTTGAACTTGTCCGCCGTCACGTTTCACCTACTCCTGTTTTCCTGTGTGAACGTCCTGATTTCACAGCCTCCCCCACATTCGTGCACATGTCAAGTTCTTTTCCTAATTAACACATCTGAAAATAACGTGCGATGGTGTGAAGGTGAGCGGTGTGTTTACAAGACGCGAACAACGACAAGGTTTCGTACAGGGGAAACTCTGATTTCTAGTTTTCATGCACATGTTGAGCTGCCACAGAGCTCCTACTGGGGAATCTGAAGCCAAATGAAAAAGTGTGCTATATTTTGGAGATTTTAAAGGACTGCTGGATAAAACTACACCATGAAGACTAAAGAAAAACTCCAAGAGACTCTCTGAAACATGAACATGAATAAATCTGACTAGATCAGGACGTCCTCAAAAACTGAGACCAAGAAGAAAGATATTAGTGAGGAAGACCACCAAGACACCTATGACTTTACAGAAGGAGTTCCAAGACAGAGATTAGTGAGGGAGGCCACCAAGACAACTATGACTTCTCTGGAGGAGTTCCAACTTCAGACTGTTCATCCAACAACTGTTTTCTGTTCTTCACCAGTCAAAGCTTTATGGAGACAAAGAGAAAGACTCTGTTGGAAAAAGCTCCAATTAAATCTGGACTAGAGTTCACCAGAAGACATGTGGAGACTCTGAAGACACCTGGAAGAAGGTTCTTTGGTCTGAGGAGACCAGGATGGAGCTTTATGTCCATCAGACTAGATGATATGTTTGGTGGACATCAATCACTGCACATCATCACAAACACACCATCCCAGCTGTGAAGCATGGTGGTGGCAGCATCATGATGTGAAGCACGGTGGTGGCAGCATCATGATGTGAAGCATGGTGGTGGCAGCATCATGATGTGAAGCACGGTGGTGGCAGCATCATGATGTGAAGCATGGTGGAGGCAGCATCATGATGTGAAGCACGGTGGTGGCAGCATCATGACGTGAAGCACGGTGGTGGCAGCATCATGATGTGAAGCACGGTGGTGGCAGCATCATGACGTGAAGCACGGTGGTGGCAGCATCATGATGTGAAGCACGGTGGTGGCAGCATCATGATGTGTAGCACGGTGGTGGCAGCATCATGACGTGAAGCACGGTGGTGGCAGCATCATGATGTGAAGCACGGTGGTGGCAGCATCATGACGTGAAGCACGGTGGTGGCAGCATCATGACGTGAAGCACGGTGGTGGCAGCATCATGACGTGTAGCACGGTGGTGGCAGCATCATGACGTGAAGCACGGTGGTGGCAGCATCATGACGTGAAGCACGGTGGTGGCAGCATCATGACGTGAAGCACGGTGGTGGCAGCATCATGACGTGAAGCACGGTGGTGGCAGCATCATGACGTGAAGCACGGTGGTGGCAGCATCATGACGTGAAGCACGGTGGTGGCAGCATCATGACGTGAAGCACGGTGGTGGCAGCATCATGACGTGAAGCACGGTGGTGGCAGCATCATGACGTGAAGCACGGTGGTGGCAGCATCATGACGTGAAGCACGGTGGTGGCAGCATCATGACGTGTGGATGTTTCTCAGCAGGAAGTCCTGGAAGGCTTGTAAAGGTAGGGGGTAAAAAGGGAAATCCTGGAGGAGAACCTGATGCAATCTGAAGAGAACTGAGATTTGGAGAAGATTTATTTTCCATCCAGACGATGAGTCGAAGCAAACAGCCAAAGATCCTCAGAAATGATCCAAAGACCTACAAAAGTCCATCTACTAAATACTGGCCTGAAGGGGGTGAATACTGATGCAATTGTTCATTTTGCCCTTCATATTTTTAATGAATTAACATCACTTTGTAGAAATCTGTTTTCGCTGTGACATGAACGAGGTTTTTTTTGTAAATTCTTGTCAACAAAGACATATTTAATTCAATGGAAAGCAATAATGGGAAAACACTGGATGTCTTTAGGGTGTCTTTAATGCATTCTGTCCAATGAGTGATTAATAAACAAAATGTTAGTGATTTTGCATTTAGGTTTCTTCAGAAGCAACCAATTAGCTAGCAAGCCTCGTTAAAGGTCACATGTTGCCGTTCCACTGGAAAATCATTGTCCCAGTAAGACATCAATGAGCTGCTTGTCTCGCTGATTAAGATTAACCGGAGTCACATTATGTGAACACCACACATGCACATTAGGAAGCTGCTGCTCCAAGTCTTCGGCTCAAAATCACTGAAAATCAGATTGAACAAAATGAAGGGATTCATCACGGATGTCAGCAAACACAACAACACGTACGTAGAAGCTGCCATGTTCTGACGAGTTGATTCATTCGACTGAATCCACCTCTGAGGCTCTGGGCAGCAATCAGCTCTGTGATGTCTCCAAGGTGGACATGAATTCTGGCAAAGCGGCAGGTCTGTGCAGAGACAGAGGATCAAAAGGCCCTTCAGCTCTCCACTGATAATGTGATATCCTCCTCTTATCACACAGACTCCAGGTTTCAGACTATAGAGTGTCGGCTACTACTCTTATGAGCACTCAAATCAAGCCTGCGGTCAGGATTATGGTCACTTGTGCTCGGACAATTAAATTAGACCGTTGCTCTGAAGCGGCCCAATAAAGCAGAGAGAGAGTGTGGACAGTCCATCTTCTCCAATTATAATGCTAACACCTGCTGTCCCTCAGGAGCAGCCGGCCTTCGTCTACAAGCCTCTCCTTTGCTGTGTCGTTCATAATCTCAGCCTCACTCCATCTTCTCATTCTTATTATTCGTCCTCCTCTCTGTGAGCCTGTCATGTTTAACAATGTGCTATAGTGAAATGAATCACTGTTTTTAACACTTGTGACGGCGACATTTCCAACAAGAAAAGCACTCATAGAGCTCAGTCTTCCTCCAAGGCTGCTCAGTTGTTGGATCATCTACAACGGCTGAAATGTTGTAAAAATTTGTGGCACAAATCATGGCACCATAGAATGTGTCCATTTAATATACAGGGTGAGCCATAAGTTTCCATACATAGGAAAATGTATAATGTACATATTTTTACGTTTCAGATACCCTAGAAGATGCATTTGATGCTATCTTTAGGGACACTTGAAGGCCATGGTGTATCAGGTGAAGATACGAGACATAAATCATCTCCAGGAACGTATCATCAACGCCATTACAAGCAGAACTTCAACTGTGCTAATGCAAGTTCATCAACAGTGGAAAACACGTATTAATATGTGTTTTGGAAACAATGCTAATCATATAGAGCACATTACATAAATAAAAACGGTTGTCCAGCATAAAATGTTTATTTTTCCTATATATGGCAACTCATGGCCCACCCTGTAGATGAACCCACAAACTAAATGACCTTAGACTGAGCACAGGTGTGTGTTCTGCATGTGTACTTTATGTATGGATACGGAATCACGTGACCTAAATATGCAGCGGCCGGTGGGAATTGATGGGACTCAGAAACACCCCATAATTTAATCAGTTGTTCCTTGTATCATTTTCGATGGATAATGTTGTGACTCAGTCTGCCTGCTAAAGGCCGGTGATGATCAGGCAGCTTTGTCAAACATGTAGTCAAAAATCAATTCTGGATCAACTGTTGGAGTCTTCAAAAAGTTCTCAAGAAAGTGTATTCAAGCAGTCTTCAGAGTCTGATGCGAATAATGTTTATTCAATATAGAGGCTGTAAGAACAAACGTGAGCAAAACCTCAAGATTTTAACCGACTACACAAAGCGTTACATTGTCTTTTATACCTTCTCTTAAACACTCCTCTTCAATTCTGTGAAACCACACCCATCGTCTTAAGACCCAATCAGGATGCATATGGTGTAGTCATATCAAATGTTTAACCACCTCCTCTCTTTAATTTCTGAAAGGTTAGCATTATTTCTTCTTGGCTCAGCGTGACCGAGGTTTCAACTCACAAGTGCAGACAAAGAGAGGGCATGAACTTCCAGTGTTAACGTCTTATATGGGCTCCATGGGCTTCCATTGGGTTGCCGTTCTCCACAGGATCATTTAGTGTATTCATAAATTCAGTTGACACGTTAGCTTTTCCAATCTTGTCACCGTTTGCTCTAAAATTTGATTTACACATCCTATTCATCTAATTTTATCATTTGTTTTGTCTTAAAATGCCACAACAATAAGTCCCAATATGTCCTCAGTGGTCAATTGGTAGTAAGATTGCAATCATGGGATCGTCAGCAGGCAGCTGACGTAGTGTTCACTTGTTGTCATGGTTACAGTGACACTGTGCCGCTATCTGGCAACGATACAGAAATCCTTAACAAGTCCGTGGATCCAGACTATAAGCTGCATCACTGCCAGAATCTATTCAGGTGGTCCTTGTGTCATTTCTGATGTTCCTTGAAAATTTCATCCAAATTCGTTAGTCTGTTTTTGAGTGATGTTGCTGACAGGCAGACAGACAGAGACACAGACAGACAGACAGACAGACAGACAGACAGGAGCCAATCGTCACATAACTCTGCCATTCCTTGGTGGAGTAATAAATTCAAATGATTCCACTTGTGCACATTGTTCCCTTGTGATGGTTTCTGTGGAAGTTCAGCGAGGTTGAGAGAGGAAGAGGAGGCCGATACAGAGAGATGCTGGAGACTCAGATGACTTGGGCTGAAAGTAAAGTTTACTGACGTCAGGAGAAGTGACAGCGATAGAGCAGCAGTACACGCAAGCAATTCCAGCATCAGTTGTGAGGATTCTCTCTGATCTTTGGGTATATGTTGTAGTTGGGAGAAGGTCAGATTTAGATTAAGGACCAATGTGGAGGCAACTAGCCGGCTTAGTCACGTCAGAATAGACGATATCTAATCTCCTGCAGTCTCTGCCGGTCTAAAGGCCATTAGGACCTAGAAAGGGGAAAGATTTTTTATGTACAATAACTTTAGTATGTTTCATTAAGTCACTTAGCAAGGTGGTTACTCAGACTACTGGTAGTAGCTCATGTTGGCAAGCAGATAGCATTGTTGGGGTTTAGCTAGCAATGGGCACCAAGACAAAGACTTTTGTGGTCGAGTACATTGGGGTCAAATTCTTGAACTAGTTTTTGGGAGTTTGGTGTGTTCACAATGGATAAATGACTAAAGTATAAATCTAAACAGTGTGTAGGTCGTCTCATCAGCCAAATTCAGGCAAATCTAAAAAAGTTCCCATCTGATCCCCTCAGAATCAGCTGTTTTTAAAAAAAATCAACAGTAACTTTAGTATGTTTGTAGAAGCCATGTAGCCAGGTGGTCACTTAGACTACTGGTCGCAGTTCATGTTGCCAAGCAGATAGCATTGTTGGGGTTTAGACCAGATCCATACATCACACTAGATTTTAGCAGGTTTTGGGAGTGTAGTGTATTCACACTGGAA
The DNA here is from genome assembly GCF_022539595.1 of Amphiprion ocellaris. Taxonomy (NCBI): domain Eukaryota; kingdom Metazoa; phylum Chordata; class Actinopteri; family Pomacentridae; genus Amphiprion; species Amphiprion ocellaris. The sequence continues at coordinate 39,273,390 of NC_072768.1, forward strand.
AAATTACAAAGTAAAGCATAAAACCAAACAGTACATGAGATATTCCATCTGGCAAAACTAAAAAATTACCTACCTGACCCCTTAGAATCAGCTGATTGTTTATCTACAGTAACCTTAGTGTATATAGATGTCTTCCTAAGGTATGAAGTTATAAGCCCTCAAAATGCTGGAGAAAGTAATGGAACTCATCCCTGTGTACTTTAAGGGCCTGTAACTTGGAAAAAAAATCATATATCTGTAAAATATGCAGTTAAAAAGCACTACATTTCAACATGTTTTATTGATCTTTAGTTTATTGTACACAAACTCACTGAGAATATTTGTCAGTTTTACTTTTTGGAGCATTGAGAATAATTCCTGTAAAACTGGTGTTAAAATGCATAAAGCAGTCTAAGAATAGTCTGTTTCACAATGTTCTGACTGCTGAAGCTGTATCCATGGCAAACTGGTTCCTTCTTTTATTAGATCTGCACACAGTTTTCATGCAATGTATCCTGTATTATATATTCTGTTTATCATGTGCAGATGAAATACTTTTTCAGATTGCTGGTCAGCAGATAGATGGAGAAGCTTCGGTTGTACCAAGTGTTTGACTTCTACAAAGTTGTCGTTGAGTTTGGTGTTAAACTTCTCTGTTTTCCCTGCTGTAGCGCTGCTAGAGAGGCTCAGCACCACGGTGACAAAAAGCAAAGCGTTTATTCAGCTCACTTAAGCACTGAAGATCCTGTTACATGAGAACCAATCAGCTGATATCTGCCTGGATGAACACGGTGGAAGGAAACAACTCGCCGCCTCGGCTCAGCTTCAGCTGTACGGATAAATAAACGATGGCAGAATCAGGTCTGAAGGCCTAAAGCATCCTAATAACTGTAAACAGCAGAGAGACGACTGTACATGCAGCTGTACAGGAAGATATTCAAGTTCAAAGAGAGTCCGTTTGTTTTGAAAGAAATGTTCACTGATTCCAAATAGTTTACCTTCCATGCTACAAGAGCTTCTGTGTCGAGTGTTTCTCATTAATTTAAATTTTTACCGATAATCTCTAAGGACACGACAACAAAGTAGATGTAAGTCAGAGAGCGATACTGAAGGATTTTCTACTATTTTTGCAGTAATTTAAGACATTTTTTCAGATAATAAACTGAAGCATACTTTACAAACTGACACTGGACTCCCAAATAATGTATTTATTCAGAGATTTACATTATAATGCTGCCACCACCGTGCTTCACCTCATGATGCTGCCACCACCATGCTTCACATCATGATGCTGCCACCACCGTGCTTCATCTCATGATGCTGCCACCACCATGCTTCACATCATGATGCTGCCACCACCGTGCTTCATATCATGATGCTGCCACCACCGTGCTTCATCTCATGATGCTGCCACCACCATGCTTCATATCATGATGCTGCCACCACCGTGCTTCACCTCATGATGCTGCCACCACCGTGCTTCATCTCATGATGCTGCCACCACCATGCTTCATATCATGATGCTGCCACCACCGTGCTTCACCTCATGATGCTGCCACCTTCATGCTTCACCTCATGATGCTGCCACCACCGTGCTTCACCTCATGATGCTGCCACCACCATGCTTCATATCATGATGCTGCCACCACCGTGCTTCACCTCATGATGCTGCCACCTTCATGCTTCACCTCATGATGCTGCCACCACCGTGCTTCACCTCATGATGCTGCCACCACCGTGCTTCACCTCATGATGCTGCCACCACCGTGCTTCATATCATGATGCTGCCACCACCATGCTTCATCTCATGATGCTGCCACCACCGTGCTTCACATCATGATGCTGCCACCACCATGCTTCATCTCATGATGCTGCCACCACCATGCTTCATCTCATGATGCTGCCACCACCGTGTTTCATCTCATGATGCTGCCACCACCGTGCTTCATCTCATGATGCTGCCACCACCGTGCTTCATCTCATGATGCTGCCACCACCGTGCTTCATCTCATGATGCTGCCACCACCGTGTTTCATATCATGATGCTGCCACCACCATGCTTCACACCATGATGCTGCCACCACCATGCTTCACATCATGATGCTGCCACCACCGTGCTTCACATCATGATGCTGCCACCACCGTGTTTCATCTCATGATGCTGCCACCACCATGCTTCATCTCATGATGCTGCCACCACCATGCTGCATCTCATGATGCTGCCACCACCGTGCTTCACATCATGATGCTGCCACCACCGTGTTTCATCTCATGATGCTGCCACCACCGTGCTTCACATCATGATGCTGCCACCACCATGCTTCACATCATGATGCTGCCACCACCATGCTTCATCTCATGATGCTGCCACCACCGTGCTTCATATCATGATGCTGCCACCACCGTGCTTCACATCATGTTTGCGCTTTCAGCCTTTCTGTCTCCATTCCAGTCTTTAATCCAACTGCTTTGACTGCAACATTAATGCCGAATGCGCAAAACAGTAACTACTGGACGCAACTAAAGTTCTGTAAGCACAAATTTTACGTTGACGTCGTTGATGCTTAAGAGAAGAAAACTGCTAGACAACAAGGACATCAAGAGGGCTGGGAAAAATAATGGTGCTTGTTGTTCTCTTTGAGTTTACTGAAACAAAATTTAGACCCAATATTGTAAAGCCATTTAGAAGTAGTTTTTTCCCCAATCAAAAACATCCCTGAAAGAGGTTCTACAGAGGTGCTCTCTGCCGTTGGAATGTGCTTGAAGGTTCGGGATGCTCTCAATGATGCTTATGGTTCCTACATTGGTAAACAACCCAGTGACCCAGAATTGAAAAGTGTCAGTTTTCTCAACAGCATGATCCCAATGGTAGCCTTAGTTTCTCCAATATTTATGGTTTCACATCATTCACTGATCTACAGATGGTGGTAATGCATTAAGAAAATTAGCACTGTGCTTGGAAGATCAGCAAAGTGGAAGACTACAAGCTAAAAGCTAAAAGTGAGTGTCTCAATGATGCAAACCTATAAGAAAAATAGATTTGCAAATGTTTTAAAGAAGGAAGTTCATTCAGAATGTCAACGAGATGCCCAGTGTGTCCCGAGTAGCACTAAATGCAAACACTTATCAGTCATCTTGTATTTTGAGTATTTGTACCATGAGCTTCTGTTTCAATTGTCAGCAAACCATTTCCCAGTGATGGGACCACAAAACTTACAGCGCTACAGCTTCAAATGTTTCAGCTTCTAGGGTTCCCTGCTTCCTCAAAGGATAGTTTGGTTCGGTCAGGAGGGCAAATTTGTCTCTGAAATTTCACCAGAGTTAAATAATTTGCGAGACTTACTAGGAAAAACTGCTTTGTAGCTGTTTTATAACTAAGAAGATGCATTCACTATGTTAGTCAGACCTCAAGGACACACACAATGAGTCTCAGAGATGAGTACTAAACGTAGACGGAATTAGAAAACTCCATAGGGCAACTTTAAGTCTCAGCAGAATTTTACACCTCGTGATTGGATGCTGAAAGGCAGGTTGGCAATGAGAGAGTGGCATTTTAAGAAACACGCTGTTTTTGCCAGGAGTTGGGATCATGTCGGTACACTAAATATGAATTTAGAGCCACTGGGCTTTATGTTAGCGATTAGCATGAAGACTGGAAATGGGGCGGAACAGTCTGGTTCTGTTCAAGGTTCAAAATCTTACTTGTGAGCATTAGTGGTGTTCTGTATTTGTTAAATGGTACCAGTGCTCTCCTGTTTCCTGTCTTTATGCTAAGCTAATCACCTGTTGGCTCTAGATAGAAGTCTGCTTCATTGCTTAACCACTTAAATGTCAAATGATTACTAACTAACAGTTACTGGATTACAAATTCCACCTTTTATTCTTTAAGAAAAGACGTTCTGGCTTTCTTTTAAGACAATTATTTCAGCTGCTCTTATCTGGAGGGGTTGTGTTGCTCTACATTTCTCTTTATATTACCACAAAGATGTTCTACTGGATTCAACTCAGGCTACATACTTGTCCAGATTGTAGTATCTCCTTTGTAGAAACTTTTGTGTGATTTAGTTCTTTGGATGATTCTCCAGCTATACTATTATTCTTCTTCAAGCTTCTGCTGACTGGGAGTCATCTTCTCAGCCAGTTTATTGGGTTTATCCACAGACATTCATGGTGAATCCACACCATTTCACTCCTGCAGCCCATATCATCACACTCCCACCACCGTGCTTCAATGTCAGGAATATGCATCCAATGTGGTAGTCCTCACCAAGTTCACGCCAAGCCTACTGGATTCCATCTGAGCCCAACAAATTTATCTTGCTCTCATCAAGCTTCTCTTTAAAATACCGCAAAGAAAAAAATAAATAAATAAATAAAATACCGCAAAGATGTTCTATTGAAGTCAAGTCAAGCCGCATATTTATCCAGGTTGTCGTTTTTCTTCTGTAGAAACTTTTGTGTGATTCTTCAAGCTTTTTCAGGCTGGTAGTCATCTTATCATCCAGTATTTTGGTTTATCCTTAGACATTAATGGTGCATCCATAAACGTCATCATACACCTCCATGCTTCACTGTCAGGACTACCCATTCATTGTGGTAGTCCTGGTCAGGAGAGACACAAATTCCTCCGTGCTTCACTGTCAGGACTATGCAGTCACTGTTAGTCCTGGTCAGGTTCACACCAACCATCTGGACTCCATCTGAGCCCAACCAATTTATCTTCAGCTGACCAAAGAATGTTCTGCAACGTTCCTCAGGCTTCTTTTCGTGTTCTTTAGCAAACTTTCTACTGAAAGATATTTGTTCTAGTCCTCCGTCCATAGAGGTTTATGTTCTGAAGTGTTCTTTACACTGTCTGAGCTTCAAACTAACTCTGGTTTCCATTGACAACCCCTGAGCCAAGTCTGAAGCAGTTGGATTATGAAAGTAGTTTGCAGTCCATGGAGTCATTTTAGGAGCCCTGATTAGTGCTACTATGACTCCTGATTACTGCTGTGACTGTTCTTCCACCAGTTTTTAGCTGATCTTCCACATTTCTTTTCCACCTTTGTGAAGCATCACAATCATATTTTTCTGCCAATTTCTTTTTCCACATGGAGCCATGATGAAGGCATGGATATTGACACAGTCAGTAGGTCCAAAACTGAGAAGGTTTTGCTGTTCACGGGGTCATTTTAGAACCATGTCCATGAAGTTTGGCTGATTGGAGATCACGGGTGATCACAGCTGGATTCACTTTTGTTGCATTGAGTTCCTACTCTGGGATCTATATTTACAATATGGTCTCTCGAGAGTGTTTCTTTCTGACTGTTCACAAGCGGAAAAACTTTTTTGTCAAGTTAGAAATGATGCAGGTAACATTGTTTTAAATCTTTTGACTAATTTCTGTTGTATACTGTAAATCTACAGAATGTCATTATTAGTTTTTAAAGACAGAAATAAAGAAACATGAGACGTAATGGCAAATTAAATGAGGATGAACTACAATATACAATGAAACGATAGGAAAGTACACACACTTCCCCCATGTGCGCATACAGTCCATGTATGTTTTCCCCTTTAATGTTCCCCCACTGACACAATTGGCCATAAGTGTTTGGAGAATCATATTTCTCACTTAGTCAATGCGGGCAAATGGAAGGACGAGTGCTTGTTACACGGTGTCATTTATCATTGTTGGGAAATGGGAAGCTCCTTTAATGAATTAACAACAAACGCACACATAGACATAGTTTTAGTGCTCAGGCTGACCCCATTCATCAAGGTCCTAATTACGGGCCGACCAGACTGCAGTCAATACTATCGACTGGCCCTTCAGGGTCCAGCGTCTCCCAGCTCTTCATCGTCTTTGTCACCAAAATCATTAAACATAATGTGGACCAGACTACAGGAGAACGAAATGATGGAACCATCAATTGGCAATAATTCAATATGCAAAAGCAACACAGTTCAATGATTCATCGCTGCTCACCGAGTCGGGACAGATCAGTGAGTCTCAGGAGTTTCCTCTAATTAAATTACACCTCTAAACGTCAAACTAGCATTTTAGCTCAATATCGCTATTACATCATAAATCAAGAGTGTTTTAAACAGAAGACAAGAAAGGAATAAAGTTTAAAATGCACTTTAGCTGCTAAATTAGCGTAAAAGTGAGTGTGACAGTTTCTCGGATCAGTAAACTAAAACAGGATGGTAGCAGTCAATAATGATTAGCCTCCTTGTGCTCTCTTTACGCTGTGGTTGTGTTTATTCCACTTGGTTGAGTTCATTCAGTTAGAAGTTACCGAAGAAGGAAAAAACAAGTCAGTTGTTGCTAACAAATAAAAATCTCACACAGTTTAGTTGGAGGACATGAAATAGTTGGACGACCAGCTCTAGTTTCAACTTTCTGTAGGTTGGTATCAATCAAAGGGTCAAATCATGGCTCATATTTCACCAAACAAAGTAAATCCACTAAAATTAATCATGTTCACACAAAAAAGTGGTTATTTCAATTTATAAGGTTGAGATTTTAGAAATTTACATAAAATTGGATTACAGATTTTGTTGGGCTAATCACTGAACAGCAGCTTTAAATTAAGTTTTTATTCTTTGCTAGTTAATTCACATCATGATGCTGCCACCACCATGCTTCACATCATGATGCTGCCACCACCGTGCTTCACATCATGATGCTGCCACCACCGTGCTTCACATCATGATGCTGCCACCACCGTGCTTCACATCATGATGCTGCCACCACCGTGCTTCACATCATGATGCTGCCACCACCGTGCTTCATCTCATGATACTGCCACCACCGTGCTTCACATCATGATACCACCACTACTGTGCTTCACATCATGATGCCGCCACCACCATGCTTCACATCATGATGCTGCCACCACCGTGCTTCACATCATGATGCTGCCACCACCGTGCTTCACATCATGATGCTGCCACCACCGTGCTTCACATCATGATACCACCACTACTGTGCTTCACTTCATGATGCTGCCACCACCATGCTTCACTTCATGATGCTGCCACCACCATGCTTCACATCATGATGCTGCCACCACCGTGCTTCACATCATGATGCTGCCACCACCATGCTTCACATCATGATGCTGCCACCACCGTACTTCACATCATGATGCTGCCACCACCATGTTTCTTTATCTGTTTTGTAACGGAGCAGATTTTTCTTACTTTTATTAGCATAAAGAAGAATTTCCACTGTATTTCATTCATTTTATTGTTACTGTGGTTGACTGAGTTAAAACAAACTGTTTAAACTAAATAAGTTTTGTCCAAGAACAAACTTTGCTTTTTCTCTCAGTTTTTTCCTCTGAGTTCACAGAAAACCTGCTGTTTTACTTTAGTGCTGTTGGTAACTCTTAATGATTTCTCTGTGACTGTGGGACACAAAGAATCCCACTGATATAAAGTCATAATCAGTCCTTCTGAGCCAGCTGAGATCCGTGTGGCTTCCAGACGAGGATTTTAATTACTTTTCCTGTAATTAATAGCATGTGTGGACTAACAGGGAGGTGTTGCAGCTTCCAGGTTGGATTCTTCTAATTTTAACCGCAAACACTAATCAGCAGTCACAAGTTCAAGCCCCCAGAGCAGCCTTATTATTACACGAGAAGCTCATTTGTTATTCTATAAGCATGCAGCTCGGATGTATACGTTTGAGTGTGGTTCATGTGTCCGGGTTTGGCTGGAGGCTCGCTGTGTGCAGCAGCTGTGATTAATGCACGCCGACCGGAGAGTGGACCGGCTCAGGGCTCCTCCCAGTGGAGCTGACCCAGTTCTGCTGGGGACACCGACGGAGATAAAGGAGAAACTTCACATTGATGTGTTTCTTCAGGCCGCCAACACGCATGTAAAACACTGAGACGCACACGTTAACACAACTCTCAATAAACAGACCTGCAAAAGCAACAACCACATCCATGTTTTTTGTGTATACACAGAAGGACTCTATAGTTCTTGAACTATGCTTACACTGTAAAAAATGTTTTAACAGTGTTTTTAAGTAGATTTTATTTGTTTGTTAAATTTGAAAAAATATCTGGTAAAATTTCAGAAAAAAATATTAATTTGCATCTTAATCCTAAAGGAAGGGGCCAAAACTGAAAAAAATCAGTATTTTTTTTACCAAAAAAATTTTTTTTTTCAAGCTTTGACCAAAAAACTAAGGATATTTTTAGAAATCTGCTCAACATATCATTATTTTACAGATATTTTCCTTTATATGAAGAGTAAATTAGGTGTCTAATGGATTTAAACAAATGTAAATAATTACTGACTATCATAAATATAAGTTTTCAAATTTTCTCAATTAAAAAAATACAGTTTCACAAGAAAATCATAGGAAAAAGTGTTAATTTAATTAGTTCACATGAAAAAATCTGTATTTTTACAAATAGTAATTGGATTTTTTTTTTACAGTGTGTGGCCATTTATTTATTTTTGCTGTATTTAAATATCATTACTTTACAGCTATTTTACATTATCTGTCAGGAAAATAATAAATATGAAGTTATTTAATTCATAATTATTTTTAAGTAAAAGTACAGATTTTTAATCTGGATATTTACAATTTTGGACAGTCTTTTATTTTTAGCATGTTTAGCATTTAGGGCTGCTCTGGGGTTGAGGCATATGGGTTCTGTAAAGCATCTTGAGACAATTTGACTGTAATTGGCGTTATATAAATAAAATTGATTTGAATTGAATTAAACTAATGCTTTTTGGGGTACTTTTATGGGATATTTGCTGTAATTTAACAAAAAAAAAGCAAAACCATAACTGTAAATAGTTAAGAATTTAAATTGAAAATGTCCATGTTTTAAGAATTTATTCCAGAGAAAGTGTCCCGAAGCTTGTTTGAAGTTGGAGTTGACATTGTTGACAGCAGTCTGCTGGTAATGGATGATTAATAAGGATTATATTTATTCTGACGCTGGAGACAGAAGAGCTTCGGCCTCAGAGGAAGGTCTAACCCACTTCCACTGACCCTCTTTAGCTCTTTAAACCACCAACAGGTCAGAGCTGGTTTGGTTCTCACCCAGCTAACGAGAATTTTCTGGCTTTGAACTTCACTAAATGATGAACAGCAGCTGTGTAGTCGGTTTCAAAGCGATGGCCAAACTGCAAACACCAGGGTAGGTTCCTCAGAAACCCTCAGTTCAGTTCAGTTTTTATGGAAATCCCATCAAAACAAGAGAATCTTTACACACGTGATGATATAAGCAAAAATATCTGTTTTCAAGAATAGAAAAAAGTCTAAGGAAGATGTTGATAGTCCCAACAGCCGTTGCATTTACCGTTCATTAGCGTGCTAAATGGTTAGCCTTGTGGATTCTAAACATCAACGATACCGTGCATATTCTCTAAATTATGTCTGATATACCACCTTAACTCCAAGGATTTGTCACACAAGACATCCAATGTCGTAATCATGAGCTGAAGAGTTCCAGTTTAAAGGCAGTGAATGACAAATGCTAATGTTTTTCAGGTGTAATATGTAGTAGCATGATCGCTATGGTGGTTTAGCGTGTTAGCGTAATGTCATTACTGTCTCAGGTATTTGATCATAAACCTGAATTGTAGTTGAAGTCGTCGCTGCAGGATTTTGGAGGAGCTTTGATTTGTAAATCTTTTCTAGCCCAAACACAGTTGGAAGTTCTAAAATCTCCAGATATGCTGTGCTATGTGAAAGCAGAACAAAATGTACGTGTTACAGTATGAACAAACCACATGTATGTCCACTGGCTGCTTTTAAAGTTTGCATTAGCCATGTGACATCGTCCAACGGGAGGGTCCGAATATTCGGATCTCAAAATAAATAATCATATACCACCGTAACGACCGAATACTCAGATATCCAGATATTTGGGTCCAGCCCCAAAGTCTTCATGTGAAAACCATCAATCAGCCTTTAATTTTTTGCAATTTTAAACACAAAGTCTTCTTCGTAATTCTATGACGGTTAGCTTGATGACTTCTAGATGCCAACAATACCAGCCATATTGTCAAACTTGTGTCCAACATACGACAATTCCAAGCATTTGGTGAACATGATATCCCATATCGTAAACACAAGCTCAAGAATTCCAGTTTGAACGCAGTAAATGTGATAGCATGCTAACATTTGCTGTAAAGTACTGCAAAAGGTAGACTTGAAGCTCAGGGTTAACCATTACCTTTGCTGGTATTTGGTCATAAACAGTGGGAACTGAAGTAGTTTCTGCAGTCAAGTTTGGTGAATGGTTAGCTTCATGAATTCTATATGCCAGCCTTATTCTCCAACATACTACAGTTCTAAGCATTTGGTGAATGCAATTTCCCATATCGTAATCACAAGCTCAAGAGTTCCATTTTAAAGACACCAAGTGTGTTAACATGCTAATGTTTGCACACAAGTTCTGTACAAAGAAGACCCGAAGCTAATGGTTAGCCATTACTTTTGCAGATATTTGGTCATGAATCAAAGTCATAGATAAATTCTAATTTTGACGAAACATGAGGGGATCATTGATAAGTCAGAAAACTAAAGTTTCATCGACTAATATTAGATCAAGTGCATCAGATGTGCATTTTAGTGGTTATGAAGGAAATAATCTCTGTGAAAGTGTTGCTGTAATCATAAAACCCATTAAAAAATTCTGTTGACAAGGACGAACGTTGCTCTTTCAATCCGTCCGTCTGAACAGCGAAACAAAGACAAAGCAGAAAAAATGTCAATTAAATTGGCAGTCGTGACCCTTTCTTTAGCTAAACTCCACACAGTTTCATTGAATGTTGCATTGATGCTCTTTATTCAGTCTGTCTGCTCTTTCAAATGGCCTCTTTATACTCACAAGTAGAGTTTGTGTTAAAGGAATCAGAGGGAACAAGTCAAGGCTGGAGAATAAACACAGGAGAAGTCAAATCTATTATATTATCTGTAAAACAGGTCAAGTTAATTTCCAGAGAGTAGAAAGCTTCAGGATGATGACAAAGAAAAGGCCTTTAAGAGCTCTGAGAAACTGATAAAGCAAAATAAACATGATGAAAATGCTCAAGAGACATGAATGAATTCAAAGATTCATCCAAGGGGAGTTTTATTCTGATAAATCTGTTCACTTCCACCAGCTCACTTCTGTCTCCAGTGACTATAATCTGGATGTTTTTGGGAAAATGTGCAAAGATGGGGCCATAAAATGACAGTGATTTGTGCCGGTGATAGACTATCAAAGGCAATAGGAAAATTATTTAATAGAAAGTTTGGTACTTTTGCTTAAATGTGCCACATTGAGCTCTTTTGAAAACTTTAAAGTCATTTTGCACAAAGTTTGGTCATTCTAAACATATTTTGTTATATTTTATCCAAGTTTTTGAAGCATTTTAAATCAATTTTCAATCACATTGGACAAATGTTAATTATTTTTGTATGTGTTTGAGTCATTTTAGACAACAGCAGAGCAGAACATTTGATGACCTTGGTCATGGATCAGAAAGTTTCTGAGTCATTTTGAACTTATTTTGATTAATTTTAGATGACTTTTGAGTCCTTTTACTCAAATTAATGAAAGTCTCACATATCCCCGGAATGCTTCTTTCAGTTTTCAACTCAAAAACACCAGAAAAATGGTTGGTTTCTCCATGATTGTATGATTCCTGGTTTTAATTCTGTTGTAAACAAGCCGTTTCAGTTTCTGTAGCTGCTGGCCCCATCCACTTCAGGAAGAAAACTCTCTCTGTTTGCGATTGACAGCACAGAGAAAAACCAGAGACCAGTGAGAGCAGGATTTTCTGTCTGAATATCATTTTGCATTAAACATTTCATACGGCACAATAACAATAAAGCTTCAAGTCTTTTATCCTTTATAATTTATTTATATTTGTAAATTTACATATTTGTGTTTGTTTTTCATTACTGTGTTGTGTGCTTTGATAAGTGAAGCAGTTACATTCAAGCTGGTGAGAGTTCAAATAAAGTTGTTGTTGTTGGTCTTTCTTAGAAATACATTGTTAAAAAGGATCAATAATTACTCATATTGATGATAGATGTTTTTAGCTTAATCGCCCAGGTTTAATGTTTGCTATGATTTCCATTCTGAGGATAGATTTCAAAGGAGATCTGTTTGAGAGTGGTCTATTTGCTGGATATTCACCTATTCTCACTGATGTTCACCAGTTTATAAAAGGCTAACAGTTAATTAAAGACCGCATGAATATGCAGAATAGTCTTTATTAATCCCATAAAGTGTTGGTATGTGATCGTGCTCATAATTACGGCATGCTGTGATCCGACAATTTACCCATAAACAAGAAGAAAAACAGAGTTTCTATGTCAAACTGAGCTGGCTGATGAGGAGGAATTCCCTGGCAGGAGGCTCTAACTTCCTCTCCAATGCTGTAGATTTATCCAAGTGAATAATGTAATATAGACGGTGTCGCTGTATCTCCGTCAAACCAAGCCCAGCCTGATGTCGCTGCAGATCTGGGTCACTACCCCCAAGTGTTTCCACTGCTTTCATTAAACATTAACTGCATCTAAGTATATTTCTGTGTCTCTGCCTCTAAAAACCACAGATGAGTTCCACTCGGAGAGGAAATTAGATACGAGTCCGTTGATATGTTTTCCTCCCTCCGCTGTTCTAACAGGATCTTATAGTAGTTTTGGCTGTTTTTGATTGTTTGAGCAGATTCTGTGCAAAGTAAAGGCCGCTGCAAATGTATCCATCTACAAACTACCAACACCTATAGCTGTGTTAATTGTTGGTAAATCAGTTGATTCTTTAACTGTTTGGTCGATAAAATGTCAACGAATTGGTGAAAATGATACTCAGTGTACCGTCATGGAGGAAACAGTAAATAGAGTCAGGATTCAGGGGATATCTTCTCAGATTTTGTTCATAGATTACTTATTTGTGATTCAGGACCCAAAACTAAGTTCTGTAGAAAAAAAACATTCAAAGGACCTCGTATGCAAACTTTTGCATTTTCGCCCTCAAAAACCCTGTGAAGCCATTATAATGGTTCATTATCTCCAGAAATAAAACTCCAGCAGCCATGAAGTTTGATGAGAACACAGACAGAATTACTTTCATCACATCAGAATGATCAAATGGTTCCAGCAGATGCCAAATTTTTAATTGCTGGCCTTTGAAAATGGAAAAACAAGCAAAATTTTCAATCCATGGTGGCACTGTGTCTCCATAAAGTTCCTGTAAGCGTATATATATGGATGGATCCATATTTCTACTAAAAATACAGACTATGGTCAACATTTCACCAAAGATGACTTGAATATCGTCTGAAATTGATTTAAATTTGCCAAAATAACACAAAAATTGTCCAAAACGTATAAAGATGGTCTAAAATGATTTGAAAATTGTTCCAAAAGATTTGTACAAAAAAAGGCAAAGATGGTCTAAAAAGACAAACTCAAAAAAGCATAATTTTCCAACAATGGTGGTATTGTGCCTCCAGAAAGTTCCTCTAAGTATATATGCATGGGGTGATCCATATTTCGACTAAAATACAGACTTTGGTCCACATTTCACCAACTTTTGAGGCTCTAACATCAGTAGAATTTGACAAGTCGAAAGTTTGACCAGACAAGGTTCCAGTTTTTAGATGTTTTGACTAAAATGTCGATGTGGACTCATTGGTAGGAAACAGAAGATGTTAGTGTTCATAGGGGTCTAGATATTCATAGGAGTCAAGATGTTGGTGATCATAGAGGTCTAGATGTTGGTGTTCATAGAGGTCTAGATGTTGGTGTTCATAGAGGTCTAGATGTTGGTGTTCATAGAGGTCTAGATGTTGGTGTTCATAGAGGTCTAGATGTTCATAGAGGTCTAGATGTTGGTGTTCATAGAGGTCTAGATGTTGGTGTTCATAGAGGTCTAGATGTTGGTGTTCATAGAGGTCTAGATGTTCATAGAGGTCTAGATGTTGGTGTTCATAGAGGTCTAGATGTTCATAGAGGTCTAGATGTTCATAGAGGTCTAGATGTTCATAGAGGTCTAGGTGTTCATAGAGGTCTAGATGTTCATAGAGGTCTAGATGTTGGTGTTAGATGTGCAGAGTTACAAGCTGCTTCATGTTGTCATCATGTGGAAACATATGAGGGTTATTTTACCTTCAACCGAATGTTCCCATACATACTCTGAAAACTTGCTTGCATTCTGGTCAGTTATTCACTATTACCACTATACTAAAACTAAAGAATGACATTCTATCCTAGGTAATGTAACGACAGATAGTGATAGAAGTAGAGAAATGAATAAATCGCTCACCGAAGTCACGTATTGAATGTCCCGGCACAGTTTTGTCTCCCGTGGAAAGTCCGCCAGATCCAGGAAGTTGTCCACCACCACCTGGCCGATCAAATCGTGCCGAGAGAACCGGTCAAAGTCGTAGACGCTGAAGTGCAGCTTCCGGTTCGAGAGCTCGGCGTACGCCACGGGAAACAGAAACACCTCGTCGAACACTGGGTTGAGTGTCTTTCGGTGCACCTTGGTCTGGTGCTTGGTTTTGCGGTCAGGCAGCAGGTAGATCTTGACGTAAGGATCGGAGGTCCCTGAGAAGTCCTTGGCAGGAAGGTCCTGGGCCTTGTGGATCTTCACGATCAGCTGCTCCAGGTCAAAGTCGAACTTGAGGATGAAGTGGAGACGCCCACAGCTGTCGGTCCGGCGGCCGTCTTCTGCGTCCACCGACCGCTGCTTGTAGAGTTCTGGTTTGATCCGACCCAAACCAGACAGAGACTCCTGACGCTGGAACTGAGCAGGGTTGAAGTCCGGATTGGACAAGTTCATCTGTCGGCGGATGGAGTTGTGCCTGTAACAAAGAGGTCCATTTTCAGACATGATGTCCTCATCAATGTCCTGGTTTTTGACCCTCGTCATCAGTATTTAATATTTGCCGATACTGAACCCCAATCTTATACCGTTTTCTTACATACTATGCCCTTTGTCCTCCAGGGCAATAAAGTTATTAAAATCAGTCCATAGTATCTGTTTGGAAACTGAATATCTTTGCAATGTATTGAGAAAAAAGTTTATTTCTGAGTGCAGTCTGTTCCTTAATGTTCTGTAGGTGTTCAGGAACCTTCTTGTAAAGCTCCAGTAGGACACTGTCTAAATGTAGTATTAGAGGGTAAATGTAGCGTTCGAGGGTAAATGTAGTGTTTGAGGGTAAATGTAGTGTTCGAGGGTAAATGTAGTGTAGGAAGGTAAATGTAGTTTTAGAGGGTAAATGTAGTGTTAAAGAGTAAATGTAGTATTAAAATGTAGGATGTACTGTGGCTCTACGAGCTCCAACAGATGCATAAAACCTGTATTCTCTACATCAGTAAATGTACTGTAGATCAGCTGTAGTTCCTGGTTGTTCCACTAGGTGGAGACACTTCCTGTTTAATACTGTAGAGACCTGAGGAGGCATCACTCAGACTACAATTCATGTTAAAACAGAGAGCATTGTGGGAGCTTAGCTAGCAACGGGCACCATGGCAAAGACTTCTGAGATGCTTAATGACCTCCAGTGCTCATATGCTTTGTACATGAGGGAATCGACCAAGATGTTGTTCCTATTTCCTCTCTGGTAGTTGTACCAGAGCTGACTTTAAGGTCCAAACCATGTGTCTGGTGACTAAAACAGCAACACCAGTACAGGTTAAATGTCCAATATGTTCAATTAATGTTTATTATCGCTGAAGAAAACTTTCCAAAATTTGCATCTTTAGCATCCTTTCACAAATTTAGCTCTATCTTTAGGAGGCATGTGTGACAGAAGACGTAAACAAAGAATCAGACTTAGGTTCGTGCCAATACGATCAGGCAAAAAAATGTCTTGATCGGATCTTTGAAATCACATCAAGACTTCCTTAATTTGGACAATTTTATTCAGCATTCCAAAAACCCACATCTACATTCTTGAAAGGAAATGGCAGAGAACACTGTGCTCCCTAAGATCTGACTATACCGTCAACCCCTCAAGGAAGTATCTCCGAACCCACAACTAACTTTAACCTTCCCCCAACACCAACACCTGGACAGTATCTTCAGGTATCTTGGTATACTGACCGTACAGAGGAGGTCGGCTCAGTAATCTGCCTCTGAACCCGGTCCCTGGCCAGAGTGTGGACCTGGTTCTTCTCCACCTTGGTCTGGGTCTCCAGGGGGATGTCAGGCGACGTGTGGCTGATCTTCAGGCCCGATTCTGGGATGCCAACAGCCGACGGCGGCCCCGAGGGCTCCTTCACACAGCCATCCTCGCTGTACTCCCTCTCCTCCCCATCCACCTGCACAGAACACATGGAAATACTGTGAAAACCAACATAGAAATACTAACTTAAGTAGCCAGAGTTGCCACTTTGACAACAAAAAGTACCGGGTAGAAGTTCGGTTATATTTAGACACCTTTGTTATGTTAAGGAAATATCATTGGTTTGAAACTTTCCCAACATGTTTTGAGCTTCGTTCTGTTTTCTGACAGTAAAGCAATTAATTGAATGGAAAAATATGTTGTTTTGATGCATATTTGTGGTACATCCCAAACTAATTTGTGAGAAAATACTCTGTAAACATAATTGAAAATGGATTTAAGCTGTGCAGGAACAGCTAGAAAACAGCTTCACAACACTTTTTTGAGCAGAAGTGCCGTGAAGTTTCTTCCTCAGGTTTTACACTGAAACTCTTCCTTTAATCATTTTAAATTACAGATGAGATACAAAATGCATATCAAATCTGAAAAAAATTGCATTGCGTTGCAAAGAAACTCAAAATGTGTTCAAAATAAGATAAAGGTGGTCCAGAATTACTCAAAATTGTCCAAAATGACAAAAATGAAAAAGCATTGGTTGTTGAAATGGAGCTAATGTGCAACAAGGCTGATATTGAGTCTCTATAAAGTTCCTGTAAGTGTATATATATTGATGGATCCATATTTCTACTAAAATATAGTCTTTGGTCGACATTTCACCAACGAAGACTTGAATCTTGTCTGAAATTGAAACTTGTGCAAAACAGCTCAAAATTTGTCGAAAACAAGAGAAAGACAATCTAAAATGACTTGAAACTCGTCCCAAAACACTTAAGATTTGTGCAAAATACGGAAAATAACTCTATAATGACCAAAAATTGTCCAAAATGACCTAAAACGTGAACCCAAAAGACTTAAGGTTTGTACCATTTCTACTGGGAAATAAATGCTCGTGGCAGCTTAGCTTAGCAACAGCTGGTCCATGTTGTTACGTCTTCTTCTTCATCACTTTATTGTTGTGAGTTTTCCAGACAGCAGAGAACGAGAAATTTCTAAAAGATGTCCAACTCTTCCTTCAATCATAATATATTTAGCAGTGGTTTCTGGTGGTGAGTTTTAATAACACAGCTGCCCTGAAGTTTGTCTCTAATTATGTAAAGCAGATTGAATCGCCTCCGAAATGTGCTGCATAAATAAATTTCCTTTGCCTTGAGCAGCTACTCAACAGGAAATGGAACAGAAGAAGAACTTGTACGTCTCACAGATCCACAAAAACCCTCTGATTGCAGGCAGGTTTTAGAAGAGAGGAGTGTTTACACTGAAACCAGTTATAAAATAAACTGTAAACCCCAACAGTACCTGGGTCATTCTATATAAAATCAACTAAATATGAAAAGTCCCCCCAAACCTCCTCAGAATCACCTGGTTCTTCATGTCCAGTAACTTTATCAATGACCAGAGTTCTACCTTCATCCTGTGAATATTTCCAGAGTTCCATAGAGGTGGGTCCAGATTTATCACTTTTCAATGGACTTTTTCCATCATTTCTGAGCCTCAGAACTTCATCAGTCCAGCAGATAGAACCATGACATTTAGGAGGTAAAACACACCTGAGTTCTGGGAAAAACTGACACCAGATCAGTTTTACATCCATCCAGGTGTCTCAGTCTGAACACTGAATCTGAATTTTGTTCAGAACCCTGTTCTTTCTACAATTGTAGACAATTGTTGCCTCAAAAATTGGACAAGTTAGGACATTTTTCATTTCATTTTCAACTAATTTCCTGTAATTTTGGATAATTTTTGAGTCATTTTGCACAAGTTTTGAATCATTTTCCATCATTTTTGAAGCACCGTGGACTAATTTTGTGTCATTCTGCAAATCTTCAGTCATTTTGGATCATTTTTGAGTAATTTTGGGTGAATTCTGACTAATTTTGGACAATTTTCTTGTCATTTTCAACAAGTTTTTTGTGAACTTGGCTCTTTTCTCGTCATTTTGGATCATTTTTGTGTCCTTGGGATAAGATCAGAGTCCTTCTGAACTAATTTTCCATAATTTTGGATCATTTTTGAGTCATTTTGGACAATTTTAACGTCATTCTGGTTCAGCTAATGAGCAGAGTAGAAAGGAAAAGTCTACAGAAGCTGGAAATATGGAGAGATTTGCATTCACAATATCTCAAAATTGGTCCAAAATGGCTCACATTTTGTCCAAAGTGACATAAAATTTCTAAAATTATTATAAAAATGATTTTTTTTAAAAAGGTCCAAAATAGCTTAAAATTTGTCAGAAATTAGTTTTTTGTAAAATAAATGACCAAAGAAATTAAACTTTTTCTTTGCCTCTGATATATTTCTGAGTTTGTTTTACTGAAAAAGTAAAACAAACGAGGTAAAACATCTGTATGGGTGAAGTCAGAACTTTTAAAGGAGCTTTAATTTTAATCTTTCAGCAGCTGTGTGATGGAACAACGATTATATTTCATTTCCTGTTGGTGTAAAACAGTAAGGAAGTTATTTCTGTGAAAGCTAAGTGCAATAACAGTTTCTTTTAAAGTAACATTATATGCAGTGAGCACTGTTTGAAGTCAGTTTGTAGTCTGGATTTGGGACAAATCGTCTTCTTGCAGTGCAAACAGACTGTGGTGCAGATGGAAGGTGAAATATTATTCTCACCGGGGATTTCTGGAGTATCTGGTTTTCAAAGAAGCGCATCGTTTGACTGGAACCGTCCGCTTTGGATTCTGGCAGATCTCAGTTTCATGTGATATCCTCTATCAGCGTCTCGAATGTACAAACTAACACTGGACAAAATCTAAAAATTCACTCTTATTACTCAAACATAAATGATTTTTCCATTGAAGATAAAAGTTGTGATCCTGATATTTATACCATACTTTCATTTTTCAGGTGAGATATTTCACTTTCATGTACAGGTATTGTTAACATAATGTGCAATATTTTGATTGAAATCAAATTTTTCAGGTGCAATATGTCATCATAATGTGTGATATTACCTCAGGATAATTGCCAGCATTACTTTTTACTTTTACAGTTATGAACAAAAATTTGCATCCACTTGTAAACATCAGTCTTGAGCATCCAGTGACTCCCATAACTCTGAATGTTCCATGACAGAATCATTGAAATACATGTATTTTGGTTCTTTCATAGATTTATTACAGATCTTCTGGGTCAAAAATGAACATACAGCAACTTGAATTATCAGTTTGAGTAAAGAGAACGCTGTTTTAATAAAATTATCTTAGTTTCATGACCTCTTAACTTCTCCTGAGTGATTATAATCGACTACAGCTGCTGACTCCTCTGATCCAGTTTAAATAGAACCCATTAGATCCACTCATTAGACTCAAACTCTACAGTGGGAAAGTCTGAGGAGCTCAGCAAAGATCTGAAAAAGCAAATCATTGCCTTAAACAAGTCAGAAAGTCACTTGGAGCCATTTGAAAGCAGCTTCAGATCCAGAATCATCTGTTTGTCAGAATAAAGTTCATGGTCCAGTTGTGTTACTGCCACCATCAGGAAGAAAACACAAACTATCACCTGCTGCTGAGAGACCATTGGTCAGGATGGTCAAGAGTCAACCAGGAACCATCAGAAAGCAGGTCTGAATGAATGAGAAGCTGCTGGAACACAGCTGTCAGTGTCCACAGGGTTTTACATCAACATGAGCTGAGAGGATCCATGAAGAAGGAAGTTCTTCCTCTAGAAGCAGAACCTTAAAGCTCCACTCAAGTCTGCTGCTGATCACATGGACAAAGAAAAGACCTTCTGGAGGAAAGTTCTGTGGTCAGATGGAAGAAAAACTGAAGGTGAGACCTTTAACCCCAAGAACACCGAACCTACCATCCAGCATGGAGGTGGAAGTATCATGCTCTGGGGCTTTCTAGAAGAGCTTCTGGACTAGTTTCAGACTGGATGTTGGACTGGTTTTGGACTTTCTTGGGACTGGTTTATGTTTGGTTTCAGTCTTGGTTCTCCTGGTTTTGGATGTGATTTAAAGTTGTTTTAGGACTTATTTCACTCTGGATCTGGTCCTGGATGAGGACTGGTTTCAGACTGTCTTGGGCAGATCTTGGACTTGTTCAGGAGTAGTTTAGCTTTGGTTTTGTTATGATTTTGCTCCGGTTTTAAACTTTTTTAGGACTGGTGTCAGACTGTCTCAGGTCGTAGACTTTTTTTAACCTCCAAGAACACCAAACCTACCACCAAGCATGGTGGTGGCAGTATCATGCTCTGTGGAACTGGATCTTTACACAAAGTAAATGGAATAATGAAGAAGGAGGATCACCTCCACGTTCTTCAGGAAAACCTAAAACCATCAGCAGAAGCTTGATCTTGGACACAGTTGGATGTTTCAACAAAACAATGAGTCCAAACACACATCAGACGTGGTAAAGAAATGGTTCCATCAGGTTAGAATGAAGGTTCTAGACTGGTCTCCCCAAAGTCCTGAATTAGACCCATTAAGAACCTGAAGAAACAAGTCAGAAGACTACAAATTTCATTGAACTGCAAAGATTCTGTCCAGAGGAGTCAAAGATAAACCAGAAGATTTAGATGTCATTATGGTGTTTGTATATTTTTGATCCAGAAGACCTTAAATGGATCTATAAAATACCCAAAGTTCATGAGTTCTAGGAGTCATTGGAATCTACAGACTGACATGGTATCCATGGTCTGTACCAGCGGATGTAGACTTTGGTTTCGTTCTCTTATACCTACATAATGTATCTTCTTCTTCCTTACCTCGGTGAGGACGGGCTGCTGATCTCCTCCCAGGAAGTGCGCCCCCTTGAGGACGTCGGGGAGAAAGCGTCCGCTGAGCGGCACCCAGCAGAGCTTCCATGATACGAAGAGCGAGACGCTGAAGAGGGCCAGGCCACAGGTGGTCACCAGCAGGGACAGCAGGCTCACCGACACATCTACAGACGAGAGGTTCAGGGAACAGTGAGCAGAGATTCAGCCAGAGAGGAAAAAAACGCTGCCAAAGACAAACCCAGCTCCCCAGGGAGGACAGACTGTGTTTATCCAGAATGCTAAATGAGAGGGAAAAAGTGTAACAAACTCTCACCGAAGGCAAACGAGGAGGAAAGCCATCAACGAGCGATAACGTGGCGACGAGGTGTTACAATGAAATACGAAAACACTGGAAACGGCCGGATCACTGGAGACTAAAGGAGCCATTTGGATGATTAAATATTCCTGTTTGCAACTAGTCTGGAAGAATTATTCTTTGCCTTTCAGTGGAACATGTATTTTCCTCCTTTAGTATGAGCTCTGTAAAGCCTTTTATAGGACAGAAGGAAAAGGAACCAAAAAGACAGATTTAATCTGAGAATCCACCACATTTATATGCAGGCTTAGACAGAGCTTTAACAGGGAAGTGAGGTGGCTTTAATATGTGGATCCTTCAATATAAAATCAAGAAAATCTGATTTCACTCAAAATATAACAATTTCCCCTCATAAGAATACCTAAAAATAATTTCTGTCAACATATTTATACTTTTTTGTGCAAATATTACAGCTTTATTCTTGGAATATTTTGTCCAAAAATAATTTAAAATATTTTTTTATTTGAAATAATTACATTTTAATTTGAAATATAGCAACTTACTTTTATTACAAAATAAATAAATAAAAATAATGCTAATTTCTGTCAACATTCATACTTTTTGGAGAATATTACAGCTTTATTCTTAGAATATTACTGCAATTTTTAAAAAGTATTTTGTGTGTTTTCACTTAATATAAATATAAATAAGTTCCTTTTATAATAAACACCTCATGCTAATTTCTGTCAGTATGTTTGTACTTTTAAAATTACAGCTTTATTCTTGGAATATTTCCTCAAAATGACTTTTTAAAATTCATTTTAATTTGAAATCTAACAACTGTATTTTATGATAAATACCTAATCCTAATTTCTGTCAGTATATTTATGCTGTTTTTGAGAAAATTTTAACTTTATTCTTGAAATGTTTTCTCAAAACACTTTTTTTGTGTTTTCACTTGTAATATAACAATTTTCTTTTATTGAAAAAAATTATTTATACTTTATTCTTGGAACATTTTCTCAAAAATTTCTTTAAAAGATTTAAAAATATAACAACTTCCTTTCATAATAAATACTGAATATTAAATTCTGTCATTATATCTATACTTTTTGAAGAAAATCTTAACTTTATGCTTGGCATTTTTACATTTTTTTAAAAATATTTTTTCGATTTTTTTGAATTGCAAGTTTTCATTTGAAATCTAACCATTTCCTTTTATCAAAAAAAAAAAAAAAACTTTAACTTTATTTCCTGGAATATTTTTTTCAAGTGTGTTTTCTTTTATTATTATTATTATTTTTTTTTGAAATTATGTGTTTTCACTTGAAATATAACAACTTCCTTTTATTAAAAATGCCGACTATTAATTTCTATCAGCATATTTATTCTTTTTTATTTTATTAATTTATTTTTTTAGAAAATTACACCTTTATTCTTGGAATTTTTTTCAAAATTTTTTTGTTTGTTTTATTTTAAGAAAATCTGTGTTTTCACTTGAAATAGATCAATTTTATTTTAGAACAAATACTTAAAACTATTTTCTGTGAGTATATATGTATTTCTTTGAGAATATTACATTATTTTTGAATTATTATTTATTTTTCATATTTTTCATTTTAAAAATCACATGTTTTCACTTGAAACATAACAACTTCCTTTTGCTGGAAATACTAGTCAACATATTTACACCTTTTTTCAAAATGATTGAACTTTTTTCTTGGAATAATTTCTCAAAATTCTTTTTTGTTCTATAAAATCTGACTTTATAATGTGTGTTTTCTCAGTATTTCAGGAGTGGGAATCTTTCAGAGTAGAATTTTTATGTAACATATTTCTCACAATATTCTAAATTCTGTTTTTGAAACGTTTGATTTTTTTTAAAAGAATTTTTTAAACAGCATTATTGTCCCTGATTGGAAATATTAGTCTGACTGACCTCCTCAGAATCAGCTGGTTTATTTTTTAAAAGGTTTTGCAGAATCTAAAAATCCTCAATGAACTACACAAATGAAATGTGTTGAACATTATTCAGACAGAAACTTTGCTGTTAAACGCAACAGTTTTTCCAATCACACTTGAATGTAAATTCTTCTTAACCCATTAATTCTCTGAACTTCATTTACTTTCAGTTAATTCTACAAACATTCCCAATAATTTCCCTCAGCTCTCTCAGCTTTTAATGGACAGTTAAAATGAAAATCAGCAGATTATTTCTTTCCCTCCAGATGAAATAAGCTCCTGAGCAGACTGGAGGCCTGATGGACGGATATGTGAGTCCGTTGGACCATTAGCGGAGACGTTTCCTCCTCTAACGTCTGATAATAACTGATAGTGAAGCAACTAAAAGCTCTGCTGAGGTCAGATTCTTTAAAGACTTGGAGATGACTGAGCTCTCTGGTTCTCCTCTGATGATCGTCGGTTTGAATCAACAGACACAAAGAATACGTCTGAATTTCTGAGCTTCCTTGTTTGGTTCAAAGCTCTTCAGACTCCAGAACGCAATATCAACAACAGAGCAGCAAACACAATGTGGAAGGCCAGTTATTCATTCAGGACACGGCGCCACGTCATCGTAAATCAGCTGCTGAGTGCCGTATTTACAGCGTATTTACAGTATAACTCAAAATTACTCACATCCATACCAAAATTTGGACTCTCTTTGGGTTTGAAATGACAAAAACATTGAAAAAAATTGACAAAATAGAATAAATATTTTGCTGCACAGGGTCACATTTTATTTATTTGTTATTTGGCACCTAAAACTTAGTCCTGTTAAATACTTTTTCCTGAATTTTGAGAGTTTACTCTGTTTTCAGACCTGGGAATTTTAGTATTTTTATACTTAAAAAGCCTGTGAAGACATTTTTAAGGTTCATTATGTCCAGAAATAAATCTCCAACAGCCATGAAATGTGGTGAGACCTCAGACAGAAGAGTTTCCATCAGATCAGAGTGATTAAATGGATCCAACAGAGGATATATTTTTAATTAATTAGCCCTTAAAAATGGAGAAAAAATGCAACTTTTTAAAATGACAGTGGTGTTGTGTCCCCATGAAGTTCCTGTAAGTGAATATATATGGATGGAAAAATACAGTCTTTGGTCGGCATTTCACCAAAGACGACTTAAATCTTGTCTGAAATGAAATGAAATTTGTCCAGAATGGCACAAAATTTGTCTGAAATAAGATAAAAATTGTCCAAACTGACTTCCAACTTGTCAAAAAAAGATTTAAAATGGGTGCAAAAAGACAAAGATGGTCCAAAAAAGACTCAAAATTTGTCCAAAAGATCTCAAATTTGTTCAAAATAAGATAAAGACGGTCCAAAGTAGTTAACATTTGTCCAAAATGACAATAATTAATGATTTTTGCTCCTTGAAAATGCTAAATAAAGTGCAAAATATCCAATCCAGGTTGGTATTGTGTCTCCATAAAGTTCCTCTAAGTGTATATCTATGGATGGGTCCATATTTCTTCTAAATACAGACTTTGGTCGACATTTCATCAAAGATGACATGAATCTTGCCTGAAATTACTGGAAACTTGTCGAAAATGGTTTAAAATGTGTCCAAAACAAGCTAAAGATGATCCAAAATGACTTGAAACTGGTCCCAAATTGTGCACATTAAGATACAGATGATCTAAAACTATCTTAAAAATGTCCAAAATTACAATAATGAATAATTATTGACCCTTCAAAGTATAAAAGTTGTCAAAATGTGCGTTACAGTCCATTATTTGTCAGATAATTCTACATACAATAATCTGCACATCAAGTCTTCAAGATACACAAATATTCAGACTCTCATGCACCAAAAACACTAATTTAATAATTTTCAATCACCTTTAAAACACAACAAAGGAAGCAGCCTGAATTCTTCCAGAAACTCCTTCTATACATTGGTTCTACGCTGTGGATCTGCCACCTACACCACACCAAGGTAATATAGGATGTAATTAAAAGGCACAAGATGTGGAGATTACAGTGTAGAACAGTCTCCATAGCAACAGCCATCGCCGGCTTCTCCGACCAGGCAGGTGGCGGTGATCAGGGGTGGATCATTTGCTCAGGATCCATTAAATTCCTGCCTTCCTTCGCGTTGCGCTTCTGGCCGCTGTGCTTCCTTCACACATGAGCTGTCAAAGGCAAAAGACTGGTAGAGAGGACAGCGATTAGGACGACCGAACGCCTTCACCCCACAGAGCAGCTCAGAAATGGAAATATCTGGTGGACAGAGTTGACCTCAGTCACTAGACTGTAGCACAAAGAGACAACTTTTAAGAAAAGTTCTGTCAAAAATCAAGGATTGTCTCGTCTTAAGGTACATTTTCCAACTAGAACCTTGAAACTTTTGTTATGGTGCTTGATCTTTGACAGGTTGGTAACCTTAAGTGTTGTGCTTTCATACCACCTGAGTGCATCTTCTCTACATCTGTAAGTATCCTCAGTCAACTATCAGATGGTTTTAAAGTCAAGTACCACAACTCTACTACAAACTTACATCCTTACACAACTAAACTACATTCTTCATTATGTTTTGAGGGGAATATAGTTTCATTTTGGATGATATTGGAGGCATAAATCAAATACTAGACTTAATTTTCTGCCTAATTGTGTTTATTTAGATTTTCTAATCAACGTTTTTACTTTATTGCATCCAAACTAATCATAAATTCGATGGACTTGTCACCCTGGGATAATATCGGTGGAAGATCCTCAAACAAGCTTCCAACATGTAAAAGTTTCTAATCATAAATTAGATGGACTTCTTACTCTGGTAACCCAGAAAATGCAGGAGAAGGTTCAAACGTACTGAAAGGGTTGTATTTTAACTCAAACCATGATATTTTTCCTGTTTTATTGAGTAATTTTGGTGCAAAAACCTTAAACAAGCTTCCAATAAAGCTGATATTTTCTGAAACCGAACAAGACGGTAACTGAAAAGCTGATTCATTCTTGAAAGCGGAAAATAAAGTGCAAAATTTCCAATCCAAGCTGGTATTGTGTCTCTATAAAGTTCTTCTAAGTGTGTATCTATGGATGGATCCATATTTCTACTAAAATACAGACTTTGGTCGACATTTCACCAACTTTTGAGGCTCTAACATCAGTAGATTTTGATGTTTGGGGAATATGACAGGACAAAGTTCCATTTTTTTCACTTTTTTGACATGACACTGGTCCAAAATAACCAAAAAAAGACACAAAATCTGTTCAAAATGAGGTCAAGGTGGTCCAAAACTATGCAGAAATGATGTCAAAAATGACAAAAATGAAGAATTATTGCTCCTTGATAATGGAAAAAAGAGCAACATTTTTTTGATCCAGGCTGGTATAGTGTCTCCAGAAAGTTCTAAAATACAGTCTTTGGTCGACATTTAGTCAATCTTGTCTGAAATTATGTAAATCTTGTCCAAAATTCCTCAAAATTTGTCCAAAATAAAGTAGAAATCGTTCAAGATGACTTCAAACTTGTCTAAAAATACTTAAAATAGGTGGAAGAAGACAAAGATGGTCGAAAATGACTCAAAATTTGTCCAAAAGACCTAAAATGTGTCCTTTATTGATCCTTATTGACCACTCTTCCATCCCAGCAGACGTTAGAAACTTCACTTCATCGTCCACCTTAAAAACAAGCAACCACAGACAATTACACTAATCAAAACCTCTCTGACCTTTTTTTTATTTTTAATGGTAATTGTCGACTTCCTTTAGTGAGCTTACTGATTAACGGAGCTCCTGAATCCTATTAAGTGCCACCAGCTGCATTGAGTCGAGGCCTTGATTGCAGCCTGGGAGAGGATTTAAAAAGCAGAGGCGCCCTGTGGCTCCAGAAAGCTTCAACAAAGGGAATTGAATGAGCTGTTTTTCTCATTTCAAAACCCAAAACTAGTGAAGACTTTATTGAATGCGTGTATTTTTTGGACTTTTTTGTCCAAAAAGACACAACATTTGTTCAAAATAAGGCCAAGGTGGTCCAAAATTATGCAGAAATTATGTCAAAAAAGACAATAATTAAGAATTGTTGCTCCTTGATCATGGAAAAAAGAGCAACATTATCAATCTAGATTGGTATTGTGTCTCCATAAAGTTCCTGTAAGTGTTTATCTATGGATGGATCCATATTTCTACTAAAAATACAGTCTTTGGTTGACATTTCACCAACAATGACTTGAATCTTGCCTGAAATTACTGGAAGCTTGTCCAAAATGGCTCAAAATGTGTCCAAAACAAGCTAAAGATGGTTTACAATGACTTGAAATTGGTCCCAAAAGATTTAAAAGTTGTGCAAAATAAGATGCAGACGATCTAAAATGATAAAAAAAATGTCCAAAATGACAATAATGAATAATTATTGACCCTTCAAAGTATAAAAGGTGTAAAAATGTGTGTTATAGGTTTTATTGAAAAGGTAATAAATGCATTGTCAGATAATTCTACATACGATAATCTGTAGAATTAGTCTTCAAATCACACAAATATTCAAACTCCTGTGTCTGAATAATGATAATAATAATCTCCTGAATCCTATTAAGTGCCACCAGCTGTATTAAGTCGAGGCCTTGATTGCAGTCTGGGAGAGGAAGCCTCAACAAAGGTACCCGAATGAACCGTCTGGGCTGTTTTTCTCATTTCTAAAGCCAAAATTAGCGAAGAGTTTATTGAATGTGTGTATTTTTTGGACTTTTGAAAGGAAAGCAGCTAACCTTGAATGGAACACATTGCTGTCCTGAGCTGTGATTTGGTTTAGCTGCATAAAAAGCTGGATTATTTTGGTGTGAAACGTTGAAACGAATGCATCGGCTATTGGGCACATCAAAGTCAACGAGCTGCACGCTCCTATTGGTTGCAGCTGAGGACACGAACCCGGCGCTCGGCATCGGGACACAGCTTGTAGATCATTTCTTTGCTGCTTTCGATTGATCCCAGCTGGTGCCTGAGCAGAGCTGCACACTCTGCCTTCCACCTGCATGGCTTCACAGATCCGATGCTGAATGAGCTCGAATTCTAACGCCGTCCCAACATAGTCGCACACCTGCAGGTTCTGGCCGTTTCATGGCAGCGTTGAAAGGTAAAATGTGTTTATTTAGGTTGTTTTCAGTCAAATCTCCTCGTTACAAAATGTCAAACTAAACTCTGATGTGATGTATGAAGATAAATAAATTCTAATTTGCATTAAATACTGTGTATAAATGCAGTTTCAACTGTCTATATATCACCACACATGGATCCTAATGAGGAAAAACATCATTTCTAGTGTCCTGAGGGCTGAACTATGAAGAAAAGTCAACATATTTTCAATCTCCTGTTTGCTACCTTCATATTATGACAGGGGTGTCCAACATGAGGCCTGTGGGCCAAAAGCAGTCCTCCAGAGGGTCCAATCCGGCCAACTTTGTAAAGTGTAAAAATTCCAGAGAAGACATTAACTGCAGATTGTAAATTAGTAAAACTATAAATTGAAAATATTTTCTAGAGCATGAAAGGTTGTTTTGATCATAAAGTAAAATACTAGATGGTTCTTTTGCATTTTCTCTCATTTTTGTAATATTTTGTCTTGATTTTTGTTGCTTTTTTGTCTTGTCATTTGTCTCATGTTTTTGTCATTTTGTTTGTCGTTTTGTGTTTCCTTTTTGTCTCGCTTGTGTTTTTTGTCGTTTGTCATTTCATATTTTGCTTTTTTTCATTGTTTTGTGTAGTGTTTTTGTTGTTTTGTAGGGTTTTTTGTCTCGCTTATGGGTCTTTTTTGTCGTTTTGTTTCTCGCTTTTGTCATTTTTTTTGTCTTGTTTGTGATTTATGTAATTCTTTGTCTTGTTTTTGTCGTTGGTCCATTTTTTTTGTCATTTTGTAACTTTTTTGTCTTTTTTGGGGGGTTTTTGTGTCGTTTGTCTCATGTTTTGTCATTTCTCATTTTTGTAATATTTTGTCTTGATTTTGTTGTTTGTCTTTTTTGTCTAACTTTTGTCATTTGTCTCATGTTTTGTCATTTTGTTGCTTATTTTTGTCGTTTTGTGTCTCATTTTTGTAATAGTGTCTTGTTTTTGTTGGGGGGTTTTGTCTTTTTTTGTTTGACTTTTGTCACTTTGATCGTACAGTAAAATCCTACATCATTCAGTTCCAGGTGACTAAATGTTGTGTTCCTTTGTAGACACTCTCTGATCTGGAAGTTGTAATGTGGAAATGATAAACTGAGGCATAATTTTGTTGAAATTGAATTTATTTTTCTTAAGAAATTTCAGTTCATTCATAATGTTTTGTAAAAAGATAATTCCTTAAATGTGAACATTTCAGAATGTACTTTTTTTTGCACTAAAACAGAGGAACCATTAGGAACCATTAGGAACCATTGTGATTTTACTGGTCATTTGAAATGAAATTGGGATGAATATAGAACTAACCTGAATTAAAATGAGTTTGACCCCCGTAATGTATCAAGTATAATAAAGGTGTTTAGCATTTAAAAACCTTTTCCTATTAGTTGGAAGACACCATACGCTGTATATTATATTTGTATATAGTTCTGTCTTGGTTTCACTTAGTTTTATTTCCTGTTTTATTTTGACATTCCCCATCTTTGTGTGTCTCGTGTTGTTTTACTTCCCTTTGTCTGTTTTCCCTCCTCTTTTGATCACTAATCAGTTTCAGCTGTGTCTGGTCTCCTTGTTACTTCTGTGTTGCTTTAATCCTACATTTTCCTTTGTTCTCCACCAGTTCTTCCAGTTTAATCTCCTGTTTTCTACCTTCACGTCTCCAGGTGGTCCTCAGTTTGCAGCCATGTTTGTCAACCACCTGTTCACCTGCTGTGTTTGTTCCTTTTTCTAATTTATGTGGATTTTGGACCGTTTTTTTTTTGTTACCTTCTTCTTCTATGGATGTGTTACCACTGGATCACCAGCTGCCTTTCCGTTTATTCACCTGAAACCCTACAGTAAGTTCATTTATTACAGTTTGTTTTTGTTTTTCTGTGCCACACGCAGTTTTTACACCCATGTTATATATTTATAAAATCATGTTTTTCTCACCTACTTTATGCAGCTCTGTCTAAGTCAGGTATGTTTTGTGATATGTGATAAACTGCTGCTGCAACATTGCAATTTCCCTTAAGGGATCAATAAGGCACGCCCTTAATTATGTGCAACTCTAAACCTCAGTACATCTTAAACAGATGAGTTGGATAAAAGATTAATCTCTGGAAAGTTGTCTGAGACAGAGAAATTAGACAAACAGACCACAACCATTTTTCTACCAGGCTGTAAATGTTTATTTTTGGTGGACATTTTAACAGGGAGGTCTGTTTGGACTGATTTGCTTTGAGAGCCTCAAGTGGACATTTGAGGAACTGCGTTTTTTCTCTGTTTTTCAAACCGAGAGGTTGCAGGTTGTTCCAATTTTTTTCCTTTTCTATTGTTTGGTGCTGAACTTATAGAAAACATTGGGGGTTTTTTCAGAGCTTTTTCTCTGGAAATATCAGAAAACTAAAAAAATGTTAGGGCTGAAAAAGCTAAAATGATAAGCCTGTCGGGTTGTCACAATGAGCGACCACTTTTGCATTAAATCTGGTTATTTTATACATTTCTTGTATAAAATCATAAAACTATAAAGTTGTGCTTTTTAGCAGTGGCCTCAAGTGGCCATTCAAGGAACTGCAATGTTACTTCACCTAAAACATGCCCTGTTTTATCTTTCTTTTGTCCTTAAATGGGACATGAACTTAAATTCTGCACTGAAAGACTTAAAACTAGTGATTTAAACAGGATGCACAATAAGGAAGCATTTAAAGAGTTAACAAATCAAGAAAGACGATTAATCTTCTTATAGACTTCAATACAGTCTAACTCTATTTTCCAACCCGAGCAGGCGCCCCCTGGTGGCCGCTAGGGAGAACTGCTGCATCCACCAGGTTATACATAATCTGTGGTTGATCTACAGGCACAAACCTTTTCCCTTGAAAACTTCAGACACTGAATGATGCATGAATCTAACCACTGTGTTTGTCCAGGATAGTAGCCAGGCAGCGACTGAAGTGTGATTTGCATTTTTACTTCTCATATTTATGATAAAAAGGATTAAAGGCAGTTATTTAACCATCATCAAGATAATGTCAGTGGAATTTGTTAGTTAGTTGTTGCTGCAGCTGATAAAACCTACAAATTAGGACAGTTAGTTCTGTTTGAAACCAAGAACTTTTTTGTTTCAAAGACGTTCAGGTGTTGAAACCATCACTGTTGTAAAGCAGAAATGCCACAACCTGAAAATCTAATATTCATTGAAATAACTGCTGTATTTCTATGTGGAGATTGGATTCAGTCCCCCACCCCCCCCCCAAAAAAAATGCATTATTGACATCAAACTGGCAATAAATAATAAATCAACTGGTTCCAAATAGCATTTTACCACTGAACTGTTAGAATTACTGCTCATGCAAATGGTTAAATTTGTGCAAAAATACAATAATTTTCATGCACTTGGCATCAGCTTGGAACAGTAATTAAAGGGGACGATGTGTTTCTAGTCCGACTAGTTTTGTTGTTTCCTGTTTTTTGATGCTTCTAACATGAAAGGCTTTGTGCTGTTTAAATATTTCTGGACTCATTTACTTTTAATCCTAAATAAGACACAACCCATGTACACTAATCTGCACAGAAAACACCAACAGCGTCTCAGATTCTGAAGCCGTTTGGTTTTAAACACAAACAGAAAACGTCTCTAGAGCAGGAAGCCCATCGTCTTCATGGTCCAACAACGCAGCTTTATCGTCCTGATAGGAGCCTCAGCAGAGACGTCGTCCTCTGAAGTGAGCAGACACACAGATGGCTGCTTTTATTGATTTGGACTGAATCTCTCTTTGATTTGTGGAAACCAACAACACGCCAGAGGCTGCCTGATTATCCAGAAAGGCTTGTTGAACCTCAGAATAGGTGGCGACTGAACCGCAGCCTCCAGTATGAAAGTTAAATGTCAGCGCCGCTTCCACATGTTTAATTTAGCATTTAGTGTTACAGTGACATGCGTTCGCCGCCACATTCATCTCCTGTCGCAGTTTCCAGGCTGGAAAAAGGATTGATTCATTAACTTTGGAGTGTCTGAGGCATCTTCAGGATTAGAACTAATTTATCTTCCAGCATCAGACTGAAAATTCACCTTTTTTCTCAGTTAAATAGACATCATGCACTGTGGTTTGAGTCAATGAGGCTCAGCAGAGGCAGTAGTATTCCTAAATCAAGCCAAAGTCCTCCTTTTAGCTTAAAATCTTGCTTCATTATCATCAATATTTCCAATCCGGCGCTTGTTGTCTGTATAGCAAAACTAATGCTAGTAGTTAGCTTCATGCTGCAGAATCACCAAAGTGGAAACAAATTCAATATATTCTATAGGAAAAACAACTCGATGCAAACTGAATTAAGGTTGATCTGCAAACTGGAGATATATATATATATATATATATATATATATATATATATATATAGATATATAGATATATATAGATATATAGATATATATAGATATATAGATATAGATATAGATAGACAGACTGTTGCAAGAAACTGGTCAGCTAAATCTCAACTTAAAGCTTCCGTCACACCTCGACATACACCTCACCTCGATGTGCCCCACGTTTAATGATGCTTGCAGCTTTAATTATTACTGGAGTTATTTGGTTTGGTGGCATGAAAATAGACCTGTGAATATAAATTTTTTACATGATCAATTAATTATTCATTAGATAAAACACCAGAAAACAGCATTTCAGAAACTGTCCCTCACAGTTTCTGAAATGCTGAACTGATGTCTTGAAATATATTGTTCTGTCTAATTAAAGACCCAAATGTTAAATGTATAGTAATGGAAGGGAACCAGAAATGC
Organism: Amphiprion ocellaris; assembly: GCF_022539595.1. Classification (NCBI taxonomy): domain Eukaryota; kingdom Metazoa; phylum Chordata; class Actinopteri; family Pomacentridae; genus Amphiprion; species Amphiprion ocellaris. The sequence continues at coordinate 39,306,564 of NC_072768.1, forward strand.
TGAAAAAACTTACATATGACTTCATGCATCATGTTTTTAGCAAAATAGTCCAGAACCAGGTGGGTCCAGAAAGAACTATCTAGAAAACAGTTTCATTGTGCAGAGTCACCAAAGTGGAAAAAAAACTCAAAATATTCTACAGAAAAAACACCATACAAACCTAACTAAAGGCTCGTGTCCACTAGATGCTATTTTCCCACACGGCAACGCACCACATCTGAAAATCACACGGACGGTGGGTGGTCACTAGCGGACCACAACATGGTCACATGACAGCACTGACCAACAGCAGGCCGCTACGTGGTCACGTGACCGAGCTTTCAGCTGGACAGTCCTGCAGACAAGTCAGATAAACACAGCGGCTCGGCCGCAAACTTTCCCTTTTATTTCAAAAACACGTCAATGAAAAGTATTTCTGAAAGCATCTGAGGCAGAAATAATCTGTGCAGCAGCTGAATCTGTCCTTGTTTTAGGTCACTGACGCCTAGTTTAGAAGTTTGAGGACAGTTTAACGATGTGTGGAATCTCCTCACGCAGCATCCAATTTGCATAAAGTAGAAGTCAGTCTACTTTATGCAAATGAGCTGCAGCCCTCTCCAGGTAAACACACCGGATCACAGCTGGAAACGCACCGCAACCGGACCAGCATGCCACATGCAGCGCATTTCCAGCTGCGATCAGGTGTGTTTACCTGAAGAGGGCTGCAGCTCATTTGCATAAAGTAGGCTGGACTCCGGGGTGTGGAGATTCCACGCATCATGAAACTGTCCTCAAACATCTATGCAGCGCATTCCTTGCAGTGCAGGAATATCGCATCTAGTGGACACACACCTTAAGGATGCGTGTCCAACAACACAGATGCAAGATATCAATTTTACAGAACCCTCCATGGACGTTCAAATACAGCCCAAAACATGAGAGTGAAACTCCAAAACAAGGTTGCTAATGTGCACGTTTGAAGACAGAAATCTAGAAACTGGATATGTCCATCTGGTTTGGATGTTATCAAGCACCACCCAGAACCTCCTAGTCTCAGAAAAACAATGGTTCCAAAATGGTTCTTTGGTTCTTCGGAGCAGCATCTACAATTGAAGAACTTGTTTATTTAAGAAATGGTTTGTTGCATCCTTTATGTGGTTCTTTAGAATGCTTAAGGTTCTTCATTTTTATTAGTTATTTGGTTTGGTAGAATGAAATTAGAGCATTTTTTTTACATTATCAGTTATTCATTTGGTCAATAAAACACCATAAAGCAGTGAAATGTCCGTCAGTTTCTGACACCCTGAACTGACGTCTTGAAATATGTTGTTCTGCCTGATTAAAGATCCAAAAGGTTAAATGTATAATAATGGAAGGGAACCAGAAATGCTGAAAAATCTTGCATAGGACTTGATGCGTCTTTTTTTTTTTTTTTTTTTTTTTTTTTTTTAAATCAAAAAAGTCCAGAACCAGGTGGGTTTAGGAAGAACTATCTTGAAAATAGTTTCTTAAAGATTTTAATTTTGCTTCAGTTCTTTGTGGCACCATTTGTGACGCCTAAAGGAACCATTTTTGGTGGTTATTTGATGCACCTTTGCTCAAAGAACCTGTTGCTAAAAGGTTCTTTGTTGAACTAAAAACGGCTTTTCAATGGCATCACTGCTAAGAATCATTTTTGGTTGTTGTTGGCACCTTTTGTTTCTCTGAGTGTCTCCCTGCTGTTGGCCAAACTTCCCTCTGATTGCTGCTGAATGTTCATGGATTTTGAGCTGTCGCTCTTTAATGTGACTTCCTGGAGCTGCTGTGCAAACAGGACTGTGTTCCTCCTTATTAAGTCTATAGATCATGATAACAACCAGGAGCAGCGTTCTAACTGTAGGGGATCCTGCTGTTTTCAGGCGTTAGCACTGATGGGTGGACGGCGTTGCTCTGAAGAAGGTCTAACGGCTCCATCGGCCCCTCAGAGCAGAGCAGTAACCCTTTATTCCTGTTTACTATCAGAACACCTCCACAGATAATAACCTGCAGTTAAACTAGTGCACGGCTGGAAACGGCAGCAGGAAAGCAGCTCTAATTGTTTGTTCCATCCCACACATGAGCTGAATATTTCCATTTAGTAACGTCTATCAATGACTGACAGTCGCTCACAGAAATACAGGCCATCTTTTAATGATGGTTTCTGCCAGGCTGACTAAACAGACAGGGATGTGATAATGTTTGGATGAATCCATTAGAGTTAGTAAAATGTTCAGATTCCCCACTGGATGAATCCTGATAATTGGGGTGATCTGTTCGTTCTTTATTTTTCTCGGGTGTTTGATTTTTTTAAATGTTTTGATTTGTGACCACGAAGCTCTTTGTATTTAGTGTTAGTTAGCTAATGTTAGCTTGTCAACAGGCTAAATTAAAGCCCTTTTCAGTCATGGGATACGTAGCATTGCGGCTTCGCTAACAGTAAAGTGGTAGCATTCGGCCATTCAGACATAGATTGTTGTTCACACAAAACTGGACAGAGCATCATGTGACATAATGCATAATAATTCTCTGTAGTAAATGATTTACTGGCAGCTGATTAAGGGAAAAAAGTACCAAAAAGTATTTGAGCCCTTCTTGAATTTTTATTTTTTTGAATATTTCCCCCACTTATGTGTTTAAGACCATCAAACTAATTTAACTATTAGAGAAAGATAACCAAAGTAAACACAAAATGCAGTTTTCAAATGATGCTTTAACCCTCCTGTTGTCTTCATTTACAGGCACCAAAAAATATTGTTTCCTTGTCTGAAAAAAATCCAGCAAAAAATTTCCCCAAATTTCAGAAAATTTGCAAAAGCTTCAGGAAGAAAATTCCAAGAATTCCTTAAAAGTTCCCCTTGAAAGTTTTATTTTAAAAAAATCCCCAAAATTTGGCAAGAAAAATTCTTGTAAACATTTTCAAAAAATGAGTAAAAATCTTCAAAAAAATCCTAAAAATATCTAAAGTGATTCCATATATATCAGTAAAACTTCTAACATTTTCTTTAAGAACATTGACATAAAAATTTTTAACATTTCTTTTTTTATTTATTATTTTTTATTTTTCAAAAATTTCTGGAATTTCCAGAAGTTTCACTGTGAAAATATTTTTTTCCCCACATTTTCAGACTTTAAAACGGATCAAATTTGACCCACAGGACGACACGAGGGTTAAATGACTGAGTTGTATCCTCAGCTCTCCTTCTACGTTCATGTACACAATAATTAGACGACTACTGCAAATATCCTGCCGTGAAACTGACAAATTAAATATCCACACTAAAAAACAACTCGATTACAATGATTTCAGTAAACGGATCAGACTTTTCCAGAAAAATAACATCTTGACAGCTGTGATGGAACTCAGGACTCAACCTGAGGACGACCTTTTGTTGAAATGCCTGCAATAAATTTAGTCTTTTCTTAATATAATGTGATGTCAAGTGAAATATCTGAATGCTGGTTTAACAGCAACGTTACAAATCCTGTTCTAAAAACTCAAACTGTGTTAGTTTAAACCAAAAAAAAAAGTTTTTATGTTCAAAAGCTGTAATTTTCATAATAATAACCCAGATTCCTGCAGCGTTAAGCTCTTCATACCTACAGGATGAATCAGGATTAATCCAGTAATGGGAGCTGTGATTATGGACGTTTTCTAGTTTTGTGTGGAGCCTCATTAAGGCGTCCAGTAAACCTCCCAGCGGCACTGACTCAGCTTGATGACGTCCTCAGTGGTCAACAACACCCAGCAGCTGAGGTGAAAGGTGGACCTGAGGGGAAGGACGGCGCTGATTTCCTGGAAATGACGGGAAAAACCCCAAAAAACCACGTATGGAGGAGATTCAGGAGGACATTTAGCAGAGAATCTCAAAGAAAGACCAGGAGCCGTGAAGTTGGTTGGAGAGCATCACCAGGGGCTCAAACATTTCTAAAAGCAAATATCCAATAATGCCACGTTGCCTGGCAACCATGCCTTGGAAATGCAATCAGGGGTGTAATGAAAGCTAACCCGTTTCTCCCGGCATTTAATCAATCGCTCATCTCAAAGAAATGAAAGTGCTTCTCGCATTTTCCACTTTCCGGCTGAACGTTGTTCCCACGACTGCAGCTGGAATCTCTGAAGGTTTAAAACTCCAACCAACAGTCATGTTCAGGAACAACAACACAGAAACATCATGTAGGAGGTCTCTGAGATGAAACTTCTGACCAGAACGCTACTGATCTCACTTTAAAACTCAACGCAGCCTCAGTTTCTGGACATTTATAGAAGAAAATTAAGAACAGAGTGAAGAGTTCTCAGTCATCCTGGTGGACGTAGGAGATTCAGGTTCTTGTTTCAAGAATGAAAATTAAGATTCATTTTCCAAAACTGTAAATTACAGCCACATAAAAAATGGGTATTTTTACAAATGCTAATCTATGACCAAAAATATATATATTATCGTCTTTTTTAACTGTAGTTAAATCAAGAAAAACATTATTATTATTGTTGTTGTTATTATTATTATTGTAAAATCGCAGAGTTTACCATCTTTAAATTGGCAAAGATTGTCATTATTTTACACATATTTGCCAATGTTTTTTAGTTTTTACCTTTGGTACTTTTTAAAAACTTTTTTTAAGATTTCATACTTTTACATCGTTTAGCTGCAACCTTAGCATTAGCAAAAGAGCATTAGTTTTTTGCTGTTTTTACAGTTGCAACCCTGTAAGACACAAATATAGAGAAAAAAAATAAATGAAATTAGAAAAAAAATTATACCTATATAAACCCAAATACAGAAGAAAATGAGCAAAAAAATAAATAAAATAAATATAATAATATAAAAACACAAATGCATAAAACAATCAGCAAAAATAGCATATAAATATATATATATATAAATTCTTGTTGCTCATTATTTTGTGTGTATAAATATATATATTATCGAAAGTTATATTTAAAAAATAAAACTGATGTATTTCTGAAATAGTGAGTTTTAGAGTTAAAAAGTTTTTTTTTTTTTTTACATTTCATTCTTTTGCAGTGTTTGTAAACTCACTGTTTTCCTGGATTTAATCCAAATTAAATGCCATTATTTTATAGTTTTTTGCCAATTTTTTTTACAGATTTTACCATTTTAACATATTACAATTTTAAAAACTAAATTTAATTCTTTTACAGTGTCCGACTGTAAAATTACTGTTTTACTGTATTTAAATTTGGACTGAAAAAGTATCAAATCATTTTTAACTGTCATTTTACAAATTATCTCTTAGTTTTTGATAAATTTCTGATGATGCCTAATAAAATCACTGGTAAAAAATTATCTGCAAATTTACATTTTATTTCACTGCATTATATCAGTTAAATAAAACCATTATTTTACTGAGATTTGTGATTATTTGAAAGGAAGACTTGGCATCAACATCAAAAATATTTTTATTACTAATAGTGAAATGTCATTTACAAATGTTGACCACAATATTCCAGTTTTGCAGTATTTACATAGGAAAAAATCTGAATCTTTTACAGATATATGACATTATTTAATAGAAAAATTATACTGAGGACTGAAATAATAGTAAATCACTGAGGTTTTCTCTGTTTTGTTAAATTACATCAATTTAATAAAACTACAGAAAAAAAGCACTAATTTACTGTAAACTCTAAAATAAACTACACATAATGTCCACATGTTCATTTGTTCTTTTACAACATATAAATCGGTCAAAACTATTTTCCACATTTTTTTCTGGACTCTGGTTGGCACATTTTACAGTTTTTATAAAGATTTTTTTTAAAAATTATTTTTCAGCGCAGATTTAACGAGACGTTTCCTTCTCCTCGTTTTTTTTTTTCTTTTTTATCTAAATATTTTGTTTGGCTGCAGTTTAACTCAGAACTTATTAGAACTAAATGTGAGGGAAGGTTTGTGGAAAATCACCTGGAGAGAAACTAAACGAAGCTCCTGCTGCATGACATTAGAATAATTTAACATTTATTAAGACGTAAAACTCCTCCAGTTACTGAATCCAGGGCATTAAAATCCATGTTTGTGCAGAAACAATGTCAGAAATAATCCTTTTGTTCTGTGGATCTCTGGAGAAGATTCAGAGAGACAATGAAAAAGGTCCAGTGAGGAGCAGAAAGGACGTTTAAAAATAGAAAAACAGCAGAAATCTGGAATAAAAAGTGATTTTTTTTCACAGCAAAATGTTCAGAAAAGACCCAGAGATCAGCGGGTCGTTGCTTCAAACCTACCAAGCTCCACAGATACTAAAGCTGGAGTAGAAATCAGCTGTAACGTCCATTATTCATGCATTTATCTGTGATTTATTATCAGTATTTAACTAAATAGTCTGTGGAATAACAGTTTAACAAATAATTCACCATTTTTCAGTCTTTAATCTACATATTTTTACTTTCAACTCACGGCAAATACCAGCAAAATAGTGATTTTTCTTCTGCTTAATGCTTTTTTTTTTGTTTTAGTAGATATGTGCAATTTAACAAAACTGCTTGTGGAATAAAAGTTTAAAAATATAATTCACCATTTTTCAGTTGTTAATCTACAGAATCTTTCTTTTAAATACCAGTAAATATCTGTAAATTAATGATATTGGCTTAGTTTCACGTTTTGCAGTTTATTTCAGAGTTAACATATAAATTAATGCTTTTTTTGTTTACTAAATATTATATGTTTGTAAAAAAAAGTTTTATTTTTAAAAATAATTCACCATTTTTCAATTCAGAATATACGTAATCTTCCTTTTAAATTACAGCAAATATCTGTAGTGTAATTTTACAGCGAGACATTTTAATAGAATTTGTAAAAATACAGATTTTTTTTAAATTTCATGCACATATTATTCACAGTTTTATACTAGATGTATGTTTTAATTTGGAAAATACCATTTTTCACTCTCTAATATACGTAATTTCACTCTTAACAGCAAATATCTGTAAAATACCGATTTATAAATTCATGAAAACAGATATTTCATGTGTACATTTTGTACTATTTTGGCCAATAATGTAATATTATTTTTTTCTGTACTAATTATTATCCGTAATCTGACAAAACAGGGAAAATGTGTCTATTTTAAAGAAATATTAACTTTTTTCAACCTTTAAAATATGCTTTTAAAAATATTTTCTGCTGCTATAAATATATATATTTTAATTGTTCGATTTTACAGTCAAGCATAAAAAAAGAATGAATTGATGTCGACATTTTGACAATTTTGGCCCTTTTTTCAGTTGCCATGGAGATCAATATTTTTTTCCATGATTTTATCAGATATCTGTAATTTAACAAAACAATGAAAATCTGCTTCTACCAGTTTTCAGTTTTAATATATGTAAATCTTCTTTCAATTTTCCCCCTATATAAATAAGATAAAAAGAGCATCATTTTACAGATGTTGTAAAAGGTTAAACTGCCATTTTAAAAAATTATTATTTGTTTTTATATGGACATTATTCCTAAAAAAAAAACTGTTTTCTTACACTTAATGTGTAAATTAATACTATATTTTTTTTTATCTGTAATTTACCAAAACAAGGAAAATCTACTTTTACAAATTCCCACTCCTTAATATACGTACATATTCTTTTAAATAACAGCAAATATTTGTCATTTTGACTTCTATTTTAAATTTTTTTGCCTATTTAAATAAAGGTAAAAGAGTCTCATTGTACAAACATTGTAAAAGGATGAATGACTATTTTTTTATGTCAACATTATTTAATATTTTGTCCTGTTTTCTTATGCTTAGCATGTAAATTTTCTTATTTTTTTGTGAATTTACAGCAAATACATGAGAAATAACTATATATATATATATATATATATATATATATATATATATATATATATATATATATATATATATATATATATATATGTATATGTATATATGTAAATTATTACTATAATTTATGATCTATAATTTACCAAAACAGGGAAAATCAATAAAATAGCAGCAAATTGTTGAAAAAATTCCGGCTAAAAATGGTTTTAAAGGAGTTTCTTTTCTCTCAAAAGCTGGACTGATTGATTAATTCTGGATTCTCTGCTAGTTTCGATCTAAAATGTGCATCTGGAGCAGATTAAAAGCATCAAACCGCATTAAGAGCGTCTAAAAGGAAAAAACTGAATCAGACTGAACTCCTAAAGCTGCCGTCGGTGTTTCCTAAAAGTCGTAGTTTGTCGTGGATCGATGTGAATCCGGAGCAGGAGGAAGTGGGTCACGGCTCCTCAGGGATCCAGTCTGGAAGCTCCAACTTCCTCCGTCATACATGTTTAATGACGGATTGTAACACGCTTAAAGGCTGCAGCTCAAACCAGCATACATGTGAACACGAACATGCAAACCAGGAGCAGACATAGAGGCTGAAAACACGTGTAGCTGCTTTAAATCATACATGAGCGGTGAAGCTGATCCTTGTCATGCAGCAGATGGAGCAGGAAGCATCAAACAGCTGATCTCACACCGACTGGACGGTTTTTATTCAATGATCTGATTTTTAAAAACCTTTTAGTGCATTTTAGTGAGTTTTTAAAGCAAATTCCTCCTGATTGAAGATATTAATCATGATGATGCCACCACCGTGCTTCACATCATGATGCTGCCACCACCGTGCTTCACATCATGATGCTGCCACCACCGTGCTTCACATCATGATGCTGCCACCTCCGTGCTTCACACCATGATGCTGCCACCACCGTGCTTCACATCATGATGCTGCCACCACCGTGCTTCACACCATGATGCTGCCACCACCGTGCTTCACATCATGATGCTGCCTCCACCGTGCTTCACATCATGATGCTGCCACCACCGTGCTTCACATCATGATGCTGCCACCACCGTGCTTCACATCATGATGCTGCCACCACCGTGCTTCACACCATGATGCTGCCACCACCGTGCTTCACATCATGATGCTGCCTCCACCGTGCTTCACATCATGATGCTGCCACCACCGTGCTTCACATCATGATGCTGCCACCACCATGCTTCACATCATGATGCTGCCACCACCGTGCTTCACATCATGATGCTGCCACCACCATGCTTCACATCATGATGCTGCCACCACCATGCTTCACATCATGATGCTGCCACCACCGTGCTTCACATCATGATGCTGCCACCACCATGCTTCACATCATGATGCTGCCACCACCGTGCTTCACATCATGATGCTGCCACCACCATGCTTCACATCATGATGCTGCCACCACCGTGCTTCACATCATGATGCTGCCACCTCCATGCTTCACATCATGATGCTGCCACCACCGTGCTTCACATCATGATGCTGCCACCACCGTGCTTCACATCATGATGCTGCCACCACCGTGCTTCACATCATGATGCTGCCACCACCGTGCTTCACATCATGATGCTGCCACCTCCATGCTTCACATCATGATGCTGCCACCACCGTGCTTCACATCATGATGCTGCCACCACCGTGATTTATATAATAATAATAATAGTAATATGCAGAATCTTTCTTTCAAAGACCAGTAAATATCTGTAAATTACTGATATTGTCTTATTTTCACATTTTGTACAGTATATTTCAAATTAACATTTAACTCAATGAGTTTTTTTTCTGTTTGTTTAATTAATATTTTCTGATTGTGAAACAATAGTTACATTTTTAAAAAATAATTCACCATTTTTCAGTCCTTCATCTATATATTTTTCCTTTCCATCATGACAAACATCTATAAAATAGTCATTTTTGTTATGCTTAATGCTTATTTCCCTTTGATTTTAGTAGATATGTATAATTTGACAAAACTGTCTGGAAAACAGCAGTTTAAAATATAATTCACCATGTTTCACTTTTAGTATACATAATCTTTCTTTTAAATGACAGCAAATATCTGTAAAATAATAAATTTACAGGTGATTTACTAAATCTAGTGTAATTTTACAGCCACACATTGTAATAGAATTTTGAAAAATACACTTTTTTAAAATTTCATGCATACATTATTTACAGTTTTAGACTAGATATTTGTTTCAATTTGTAAAATAACATTTTTCATGTAATTTTACTCTTAAATAACAGCAAATATCTGTAAAATAATTGCTTTTTCAATTTAAATATAGTAAAAATTGTGTAATTTTACAGTCAAACATTGGAAAATAACTAATTCCCTGTTGGTAAAAATGCAGATTTTTGGTAATTTGTGGTTTTTATCCTGTTTTCAGTCCTTAACCTACATGTTCCCAACCAGATTCTGTAGAATTAGATTTTTTTTTTTTTCTGCTGGTCTGCACATCACTGGGAGGTCTGGGAGCTACTGGGTGGGGCTTTTCCTCTCTCTGAAGGCTGCTGGAGTAAAAACTGAAAGCAGAGCATCACTTTCATTCAGCCTGAGAGCAGGAAGCAGAACGGAGGCTCTGAGAAACTCACATGATCTGAAATGTTTTCTGCAGAGCAACAAGTTCGGAGGACATTTAAAGTGAAATGCAAGAAAAAGTCGAGCAGACACCTGTTCAACCTGCAACTAAAATGTTAAATTATGATTAAATTAGCAGCGTAACCATTAAATTCTTGGTGGTAAAGTTTTGGAATTAAAGGAATAAAAGGTTTCTGCTCAGAGCTTTCCTAAAAATGCGTAAAGTTTGGTTTTACGCATTTATTTAAAAAAAAAATGCGTAAAGTTTGGTTTTACGCACGAGTCCTGCTGTTTCCGCCTAAACTCCAGCCTGATTTAAACTCCCACATTACGGGTTCTGACCTGAGTCGCTGTATCTGGGTCTGGCCAGGTCCCTGAAGTAGTAGATGAAATCCAGGCAGTTGTCGTCCTGCACCTCGCCCTTGGAGCACAGGTCGGACAGCAGCTCCAGCGCCTTTTGACAAATCTCATCCTCTCGTTCTGCAGGCATTGCCCTCCAGCATCCTTCTGACTGCTCGGCCACTCCGGCTGCTCCTCCTCCGCCTCCCTCACATGCACCACCGTGGCTCAGCGCAAGAAACACGCACCGCGGCTACACCCCTGGACCGCTCCAGCGCGCTCCACGCATCCAGCGGAAATCCAGAAATTAGCGCAGTTTCAGGAGATTTCGGCACAGATAGAGAAGTTTTTTATTTTATTTTAGAGAATCCTCCCGTGCATGGTTCGTTTGCAGAGCTCTAATCCTCCTCCTGCTGCTGCAGAATCACTGAGAAGCTTCGACTTCTGTTTGGTGAATGAATGCTCGTCCTGTTCCTCAGCGCGTCGGGATGCGGACAGACAGGAAGTTCAGCCTCCAGCAGCTGAGATTCTCCTCCTACAAAATGCCATCAAATCCCTCATTCAGTCGTTTTCCCTCCTTTTTTAAATCTCCAGAGCAACGACTCCTCTCAAAACATTGTAAAAAATGATTTCCTCGGTTCATTCTCAAATCTAAAATGTTGGATTTCCCTGAAATATCAACTTTCAGTCTGTAAAACTAACCAGCTCTGTTTAGGAAACTTAGATTTCCTGGTTTAATCAACGATGTGTGAGCAGCTGCTTTCTCGTTGGACTTTTGTTAGGGAAGTTAAGAATGATTTAATAAGTGGCATGTTTTTAGCTCACCAAACACAACCTGATGTTTTGTTTACATTTGAAACATGGTGGTAGCATCATGACATGAAGCATGGTGGTGGCAGCATCATGATGTGAAGCATGGTGGTGGCAGCATCATGATGTGAAGCATGGTGGTGGCAGCATCATGATGTGAAGCACGGTGGTGGCAGCATCATGATGTGAAACATGGTGGTGGCAGCATCATGATGTGAAACATGGTGGTTTTGTTCAGGAAGCTTAGATTTCCTGGTTAAATCAACTTTATGATACTGCCACCGCCATGCTTCACATAACTTGTTGATGAAACCCATCTAACTATAAGTTTGATCTTGTTGGTTTCATGCAGCTCTATTCTTCAGGAACCCAGGTGTATTTGCAGACAGCTGAAGGCTGTGATTGATTTGAAGGTGTTTGTTGTTTTTTACAGTGCAGGTGAACACGTGAGTAATGAGAAAAGGGGTATCCCCATGTGCCCCTGGGCTGCAGATGTTTAAACGCTGGTGTCGGCCAAACACCTGAGAGGGAGTCTGACCTTTAGCTGATGGAAGTATTGAAGGGCGAGAGCGACTGATAAATGTCACATTAAAGCCCCGGTGTAGGAGCTAATAACGGCCTGCTGCCTCCGTCTGTTTGTCAACTAGTAGAGGAGGACCTTCAAATCTGACCAACAAACAGCTCTGAGCACCACACAGTCCAGATTGGGTTTCATATTTCTACATATTTACAACCAAATCAGTGCAGGAGGGTCCAATCACACAACTTCAAACCCCAGAAACATTCAAAGGATCTCTAGAAATGGCCTGTGTTACATTTTAAGCACCTTTTTCCTTGAAAAAACATCATTTAACGCTCTGTTTATCAATATTTCAATATTAAAAAAACAATTATATGACTGGGAATGTGATGTTTTTATGAGAAACAGTGGAAATGTGGTGGAAAAGGCTAAATATGTCAAAAAAATGCCTTTAGGCTCAGAGGAGGAAGAAGATTTGATGAATCTGAGTGAATAAAACATAAAATACATGAAGCTTTTATCTGTTCGTTAAATAAAACCCAATAAGTACCAAGTAAAAGTATCAGTACAGCAAAATAAAAATACCGTATTACAAGCAAAAGATCTAAGCAGCATCATGGTGTGAAGCATGGTGGTGGCAGCATCATGATGTGAAGCATGGTGGTGGCAGCATCATGATGTGAAGCATGGTGGTGGCAGCATCATGATGTGAAGCACGGTGGTGGCAGCATCATGATGTGAAGCACGGTGGTGGCAGCATCATGGTGTGAAGCACGGTGGTGGCAGCATCATGGTGTGAAGCACGGTGGTGGCAGCATCATGGTGTGAAGCACGGTGGTGGCAGCATCATGATGTGAAGCACGGTGGTGGCAGCATCATGGTGTGAAGCATGGTGGTGGCAGCATCATGATGTGAAGCATGGTGGTGGCAGCATCATGATGTGAAGCATGGTGGTGGCAGCATCATGATGTGAAGCACGGTGGTGGCAGCATCATGATGTGAAGCACGGTGGTGGCAGCATCATGATGTGAAACATGGTGGTGGCAGCATCATGATGTGAAGCATGGTGGTGGCAGCATCATGGTGTGAAGCACGGTGGTGGCAGCATCATGATGTGAAGCACGGTGGTGGCAGCATCATGCTGTTTCTCGTGTTCCCGTGTGATGTCGCTCCACCTCTGACTTCCTCCAATCAGAGGTCACGTGGACTTTGTGCAAACCAGAGGGTGACTGTGTGTTTTGTGCTGCTGAGCAGTGATGTAATCTGGTCACGTCCTCCAAAATATCCTGGAAGAGCAGAAATGTGTGGAAGCTCTGGTGTGGGAGTGTGAGTGGGAGCAGCTCGGTGGGTTTGCAGCTCTGCTCTCATGTTGTTGTGTGGTTTCGCTGTGCATCTCTACATGGGTGTAGGTGTGTGTGTCCAGGTCCAGGTGTGGATGTGGGTTCGGCTGATTGTGGGGTTCTGATCCGGAGGTCTGGGCCAGACCAGCTGCCTCAGAGGAACAACAGGGCTTCTGTTGGGCTCCACACCAGTCGCTCTATTTCAGACTCGGCAGCATCCAGATTAAACTCACTGCAGAGGTTAGAGGATGGACTTCAGGGAGCTGAATACGTCTTTGTATGTATAGTTTGGCAGAGTTTATCAATATCTGTGTTTAAATCTGTCAAATGATGGAAAAATCTACAGTAAATTCAATTTAAATGGCTCAAGAGGGTTCTAGCATCACAGATTAATTCACACAATACAGAGCTAAAAGAGTTAAAATTTGAATTAATAAATATATATTATGAACGAAAATTTCATTTTTACTTTAAAAAAGTAATTATGAAATAAATATATATATATTTCATGTAATAAAATAAATAAATATATATTTTTATTTATAAATAAACATATTTTATGTAATATTTATTTCATGCAATAAAATATATTTTTTATTCATAAATAAATATTTAATCATGAAAAATGCATTTAGAAAATAAATATAAATAAATTAATATTTATTAGTAAATGAATATATTTATTAATTACTAAATACATACATGTATATGTTTATTTATATATATATATATATATATATATATTGCATTAAGTGAATTTATTTAATAATAAATATATCTATTTATTTAATGTAATAATATATATGTATATGTGTGTGTTTATATAAAGAAACTGTTTATGTATTATTATTATTATTATTATTATTATTATTATTATTATTATTATTATTATTATTATTATTATTATTATTATTATTAATAATTAACATCTATTAATAAATACAGTATTTATTTATTAATACAAAATGCATTTTTTTATTTTATTATTACACTGAATAAATATATTCAATGTTATGATAAAATTAATAAACAAATATTTATTTTATTATTATTTATTATTATTATTGTAAATTCATACTTTTTTCTGTAATTTTACTTGTTATAAAAAAGAATTACACTCAAATTGTAAAAACTTGCAAAATTAACAACAGAAATCTGCAACATGATTTTTTACTGGCTTTAAATACAGTAAAACATAAAGCAGCTTAAATATTAATTGTTGACTACAGTTGAAGTTCCACTGCTGGAACGTCAGCTGTAGTCAACAGTCAGTATTTGATCGTTGCTAAAACGTCATTTTAAACATTTTCTGGTGGCGTGAACCTTTGAGCATCATTCAACTTCAGGGAACGCTCCTGTAGAACCTCCTTCAGAGCAGTTTTTGAGGGAAAAAAAGTTGAAAAACTGAACTGTTTTAGCTGCCATCTTGTCTCTAACATCACCTTTAACAAGCTAAACTTCACTGTATTGGCTAACAGAACAAACTTCTATTGTTTCTACGAACCAGAATCACATCCAGTAACTATTATTTCTTATTTTTTTGGTACACTTGGAGTTAACATTTTATTCTAAGCTGACAGATCCAACAATGCATTTTAACTTAAAAGGCATGATAGCAACAGGTCACCATGACAAAGACTCATGACACTTAATGACCTCTGATCATTTCTGTTCATAGTGGCGTATGGAGCAGAAGGGGCTTTGTGATCCAAATCATGTGTCTATTGAGTAACTCAGGACACATGTCCACTGAGGTCAGTTTGTGTTATCGATTAATTGATTGTTCAGAACTAGCGTCCTGCCACAAACTGATTTCTCTTTTTACGACACCCGTGTGACACCGGACACAAATGAAGGATTAGGTTTAGGTTTGTGTCAATACTGACCAGTGAGAACAGGCCTTCAGTGTTATTTTTCAGATCAGATTTGGACATTTACAAGATAAAATAGGTGCTAACTACCAAACCAACCCGAATGAGTTTGTTTGGCTTTTTTTTTAATGCACTCAGTGTTACGAGTTGGGGGGATTGTGAACCCAAGATGAGTGCACACAGAGCAGGCAGGAGGTAGGTCACGGTCAAACAGGTTTTATTCACAAAAAATGACCCATAATGCCACTCAGGCCAAAAACTCACTAGCCCTTCTCCAGAGGGCGGCAGAGGTTCCTGTCCTTCCACTAAGGACGGCAGGGAGGAAAACACAGGCTGCTCCTTGTCTCAGCTCAAGGCAGTCAGTAAGGCATTATGGTCCCACATCCCCTGCAGTGTGAAGCCGGTCTATATAGCAGCAGGTGGAATCAGCTGCAGGTGTGAGGCTCTCAGCTGCATCTAATCCAGGAATCAGCAGCTGCAGAGAGCCTCACAGACCGGCAGGGGAACGTATGGCCAGAAGGGGGCGGTGCTGGGCTAGGCCCGTGACACTGAGAGATATTAACGTTACTTTGGTGGCAGGGTTTTGTTATGTATAGGTTAACGTTATTTCTTTTACACCGACAAATCAAAGTACAGATGGTTTTACCTTAGCTGACATGTTTCAACTGTATCTGCAGTCTTCTTCAGAGCGTCATCTGACGTGTGCTGACGTGTCTTTTTTTATCATGTGACCAGTCTGACAGATCTGTCAGAATCTGTCAGATAGGCCACGCCCCCCACCGTCCGGTGGTCTCTGGAGGATGGAGTCCCAGGTATTAGAGGGTGTAGCTCCTCGTCCCGGTTCATGGAGCAGCTCGCCTGCTTCCTGATCTCGATGGCCTCCTTGATCCATCGTTTATGCTTGTTGGTCTCTGATGTTAAAATCCTCCCCCTGTCCCAGTCCATGATGTGATTATTTGTTTTGCAGTGATCCCTGATGGCTGATTTTTTGTTTTCTTGTTCGGCTTTTTCTTTTTGTATTCTTGTGAGTCGCCCAGTTGTTTCCTTTTCGCATTCTGTGCGAGCTGCAAGATTTGCACGGAATTTCATAAATGATGTTGCATTTCTTGTTCTTCTTATGCGTTGCATAATGAAAAACACAACATCAACACAGCAGTAACACCACATACAAAACTCCAGCAGCTATTAGTCCATCCCAAAGACAAAATAGAACCGGACAAGAAATGCAACATCATATACGAGATTCCATACAAATCTTGCGAGAAAACATACATTGGAGAAACAGGCAGAACATTCAACACAAGACGAAAAGAACACCAGACAGAATGCATCCTTTCTTTGATTTGTCGGTGTAAAAGAAATAACGTTAACCTATGATAGTCAACGACAAAATGAACATCATCCAAATATTTGTTATGTCTAGTCTGATATTTTGTCTGTTTTTTGTCATTTGTTTATTTGTTTTTGTTTATGCAATGGTTCTTTTTATAAAGTCACCTCGTGCAGTTCAGTTTTTGTGAGTCGAACTGTCGAGTGAAAAGACATTTTAGTGCTCATAACAGATGTGATAAATATTGATCAGTAACTACACAGTTAAAATCATAAAAAGAAGCCAACTATACAGCTAAAGTCATAAAAAGAAGCTAACTACACAGCTAAAGTCACAACAAAAGCAGTTAAAAACACAGCTAAATTTATAAAAACGAAGCTAACTACACAGCTAAAGTCATAGAAAGAAGCTAACTACACAGCTAAAGTCATAGAAGGAAGCTAATTATACAGCTAAAGTCATAGAAAGAAGCTAATTATACAGCTAAAGTCATAGAAAGAAGCTAACTACACAGCTAAAGTCATAGAAAGAAGCAAACTATACAGCTAAAGTCATAGAAAGAAGCTAACTACACAGCTAAAGTCATAGAAAGAAGCTAACTACACAGCTAAAGTCATAGAAAGAAGCTAATTATACACCTAAAGTCATAGAAAGAAGCTAACTGCACAGCTAAAGTCATAGAAAGAAGCTAATTATACAGCTAAAGTCATAGAAAGAAGCTAACTATACAGCTAAAGTCATAGAAAGAAGCTAACTACACAGCTAAAGTCATAGAAAGAAGCTAACTACACAGCTAAAGTCATAGAAAGAAGCTAATTATACACCTAAAGTCATAGAAAGAAGCTAACTACACAGCTAAAGTCATAGAAAGAAGCTAACTGCACGGCTAAAGTCATAGAAAGAAGCTAACTATACAGCTAAATTCATAGAAAGAAGCTAACTGCACAGCTAAAGTCATAGAAAGAAGCTAACCTCACAGTTAAAGTCATAAAAAGAAGCTAACTACACAGCTAAAATGATAGAAAAAGAAGCTAACTACACAGCTAAATTCATAGAGAGAAGCTAACAGCACAGTTAAGGTCATAGAAAGAAGCTAACTACACAGCTAAATTCATAGAAAGAAGCTAACAGCACAGTTAAGGTCATAGAAAGTTGGCGACGGGGTTTTGTCATGTCTACTCTGATGTTTTGTTGGGGGATTTTTCTGGTTTTTGCTGTGGTTGTTTTTACTAAAAAACACCTTGTACAGTTGAATTTTTGTAAGTTTCTTAGTGAATTTGAGTCCTGTTTGGTGCTTTTGTTTTTTATAATCCTGTGGTATGTGTTGTAAATACTTTGGTTTGTACATGTTGTAACCTTTTTTGGAGTAATATATTTTTGATAATAAAACAGAAAAAAACCACAAGCCTATTTAGTACTTGGATTGGGACCACCTGGAAATACTAGCTTCTGTGCGTTTTTTGTTACTATATAATGTGCAATATTTCATATTTTCATTTCTCAGGTGTGATATTTTTATTATATTTGATTATCATGTGTAACATTAACCCTGTAATATTTCATTTTCATGTACAACATTGCCAATGTGATGAGGAATATTCCACTTTGTCAGGTGTAATACTTAATGTCATTATTTCATTATCATGTGTTATATTGTTTTATTTCAGTATAGTGTCATACTGATATCTTTTTGCTTTCTACTTTTACGCACTGCATTTCCTATTTAATATATTTTTTTCTGAGCAAAATCTGGAATTTCGTTCTGAATTACTAAAGTTTAATCTTATCTTAAAATAATTTATCTGTAAAAATGTTGCCTGACTTCCTTATCTGCTGCCGTCATTTGAACATAAATTTTGTTATTTTGGGGCGTTTGCTGAATCTATACTGTGTCACGCGACCTCTAAAAGTCAATATCACTTACACCAAGTGTGTTTTGTGTAATAAGAAGCTTTTAAAGGTCATTTTTAATTGGATGACAGAATGGGAGGAGTCCCACAGGAGCCACATTGTTAATGAAAACGCAAAACCTAAACACTCTCTTAGCTCAAATCATTGAACCTCATCTTCTGCATGATGATTGAATTAAATGGATCCTTCATGTAACGCCTCAGTTTCCTGTTTTCTGTTAGGTTTTTTTTTGCTCTATAATCGCTGATTTCTCTTTTTTCTGTGTTTGTTGAAGGATGAGGAGGAAAATGTGAGTGAAGGTCAACAGGAAGGAGGATGTGGAGAACAGGGAGGTCGTATTGATTGAGAGTCGAAGCGCTCGCCGGACAAACGAGTGAGTGTTTGAAGGCTTCAGAAGGGCGTGAGACAGGAGAGATGAAAAAACTCTGAGCTGATTTTCTTTTCCAGTGTGTTGAGTCTGAGAGACCCCTGAACTTTTCTAACCATCCATCAGTCTGCAGCTTTTATCAGTCCAAACATCAACACTTTCCTCTGTGAAATCACTAAAATATCAAATTCACGTAGGTCACGAGGCCACAGCGGTGAAAACACAGGAATCCTTTTAATGCTTGCGTCTGCTTTTTGACATCAGGAAATAACGAACCAGAATAAATCCGCAGCCTGCAGGTGATGATGTGAGGTGAACGTAGGTTAACCATCTGCTACTACAAACATGAACTGAAACACCCATTAAAAACCACAGCTTTTAGCATATTAGCATACACAGAGTTAACCTTTAGAATGCAGGATTTTAACTTTTTCAGAAGAAGAAAGAAAATGGACATTTGCAGTGTTCCATTATCGTGCAAAAATGCAGGAAAAATCAATGAATGAAACAAGAAATATCAGTAAACAACATAATCATGCACAAAATAAAAGCAGTAATTCATAAAATGCACTGATATTGTAGATCGTTCGAGTTGTCATTTAAAAAATTATTAAAAAGAGGTTAAGTACACAGCTAACATCATAGAAAGAAGCTAACTGCACAGCTGAAGTCACAGAAAGTAGCTTATCAAACAGCTAAAAATATGTTTAAAAAGTTAACTACACAGCGAACATTATAGAAAGAAGCTAACTACACAGCTAAAATCATAAAAAAAAGAAGTTAACTACACAGCTAAAGCCATAGAAAGATGCTAAGTACACAGCTAAAATCATAAAACAAAGCTAATTACACAGCTAAAGTCAAAGCACTATGTCAACTGAACGCTAGTTGCTGAAATAGCCATGACTAGCCTTAGCTAGAACTGAAACTACGTTTAATGATGTATTTTCTTCTGGTTGCTATCTGTAAATAGATTTTTAAAAAATCCATTCTGAGGAGAAATTGTTTAAACCTGTTAGAATTTTAGATGGAATGACTTTTAATGAAGTACATTAGAAATTTATAACAGGTTTTCTGCTATTACGTGTTGCTAATATATAGCATTTAAGGAATACCGAGTGTAAATAAATTTTTTTTGGTCTCATTGATTACTGACAATCAGTATCAAACCTTAAATAAAACGCATCAATCAACACGTAAACTTGACAAATCAAAGCCCAGGTTGAATGAAAAGCAGTTTTTTTTTGTTTGTTTTTTTAGCTTTGTGACTCTCAGAACTGTTTTTCGACCACAGCTGACAGATTTACTGCAGCCATCAGATCAGCTCCAAACACGGATCATTAAAACATGTGGTCGATACACTGACTACATACCAACGACCTCAGTGCTGTCATGTGTTCTCCACTTCCTGGTTAGTATTGCTGCAAAGTGCTGACCATTAGCGCTCGCACTCAGCAATGGAGCAGTCAATTATTAAAGAGTAAATCAACTGTTGCACCATTTTATAGATCTTTAGAAAGACACCCTCCAATTTTTCATCTCATTAACGTGTTCATTTGTTGATTTTTATATGCTAGAGTGAAATAAGCAGCCAATACGGAACATTTCCAGCTTGAAGTTGCAGTAAACTGGTGACAGTCTCCAAAATTACAGATTATTTTCACTGCAAAAGCTTTAAAATATGTGACTTTGAGAAAAACTTTTAGGGCTTAAATCAATGAATGGAGAGGATCTTTTAATTTCTTACTTTTCTTCATATTGCTTTGGGAGGTCAGCCAGAGCTGCAACTTGCATGAAAGTTTTTAAACTGTAAAATTAAATCAAATTAAAATGAAATCTAAATACCTAAATATCTCAGTTTACAACAATAATAATATTTTTTTTGTTTTGTTTTTGCTATTACGAGAATGGATCTATAGAATATAGGAAAATAAGCACTTTTTAAAAAACAAATCCCCACAAGAATCCACCATTTTATAATGAGGTTAAACACTATTTAAATAGTTTAGAGTTAATTAAGTGAAACAACAAACCAATAAAGTTATCATTTTGTGAATTTCTTTTTTTTAAACATGAAAGAAACACATTAAAATTTTCCAAAACTATATTTTTTACATGAGAAGGTTGGTGATAATTTAAATAAAGAGTTAAATACAGTAAAAATAATTACAATATCACATATATAAGATTTAAAAGACAGTAAAATGAATGTTAATTAAAAATTCTTTGACAGAAATCTGCACATCGACAAGCAAATATCACACATTGATTAAATAATTGTATGAAATAACATACTTTTGCTGTTGTTTTAAAGACAGCAACATTCAAATGATGTGCTTTAAGTGTATTTATATTGCATTTCATTAATTTTATTGTATTTAAGAGATGTTTTCCAACAATGAATATTTGTAATTCTGCTTCATGTGAATTACAGAGAAGAAATAGAGGAAAAAAATCGGTAAATTTAGAGACATTTATGGCTGAATTATGTTATTTGAGTCAGGCTAATTGTAACGCAGCCTCATCTTAAAACACATTCTGTTTATCGTATATTTTATTTTAAATAGGTGCATAATTTACAGAATGAACATCAAGTTGTTTTAAATAAGGCTTGAAACTAATGATTAATGAGACCATAAACTTATTAGGAAAATGTTTACTCAGGAAATAAATCAAGTGAGAGTTGGATCATTTTCTCTTTGACTTTTATACAATCAGGCTAGTAGAGGAGTCGCCCCCTGCTGGTTGGTAGAAATAATGCAGGGTCAGAGCAATTTGTTGTGTTGTTGAAAAATGACTCAAAATATTTCCAAAATGAGTTAAAAATTGTCAAAATTACTCAAAATATGTCTAAGATGAATAACTTGTCAAAAATGACTCAGAATTGTCAAAATATACTTTGTCCCAAATCACAAACCTTTCAAAAAATAACTTGAAATTGTCCAGAATTACTCAAAAATTGTCCAACATGACATAAAATTGATCCAAACTCGCCTAAAACGATTAAGAATTAAGTTAAAAAAATTTCAGTGACTCAAAATGCGTCCAAAGTGGCTTAATATGATTAAAACTAACTCAAAATATTTCTGAAATAAATTTTTAAAAATGGTCAAAATGGCCCAAAATATTTCTAAAATAACTTTAAATTGGTCAAAATGACTCAAAATGTGTCCAAAGTGGCCTAAAATTAATCTAAACTGCTCTAAAATTATTAAAAATGACTCAAAAATATTTCTAAACTAAGTTAAAAATGATTCAGAATGACTCAAAATCGATCCAAATTGGCCTTAAATAATTAAAAATGATATTTGCTTTCACTTTTCAGAACTGGAAGTTTTGTCTGTATTTTGTGGTGATGCTTGACCCCCTTTTTGCCTTAAAAACAGACATTAATTACAATTCTAATTTCAAAATATGAAGTTGTGCAGCTTTAACGTGTCGCTCCTTTAAATATTTCAAGTTTATATGAGATTTTAAAGTGACTGAAGCAAACTGTTTTAAAAAAAGTCACACTTTGTTCATTTTTTTTGGTAGTTTTAACACAAAAACAAGTTAGAGAAGTTGTGTCTAGATCTTCCTAAGTCCTCTTATACGAGGCACTTATCCATCCTGTCCATATGAGACGAGCTTCAGACCGATCAAAACCATCAATGCTTCCTTTTATCCCCTTCAGCTGCACAATGATCTGGACAATAGCCAACATCTTCATTCAACAGCAGCTCTGCTCATGTCTGAGTCGTGTAAAGTGCACTCTCACTATCGTTTATGTCCCATTTTCTGGAGTAAATTTAGTCTAAATTTATAGAAAATAATCACATTGTCACTTGATACAACTCTAGTGTCAAAATATGAAGTTGTGCAGCTTTAAGATGCCGCTCCTAAGACAAAAACAAGTCAAAAGAAGTCGACTCATTTGATCATAGACTTCTATAAAATCCGACACCAGAAGAGTCGCCCCCTGATGGCTCTTAGAAATAACGCAGGTTGATGGCTTCACTTTCAGAAAAACATGCTCCATCCATCTTTTCTAAACATTGTATGGCTTTCACTTACAAATATACCTGATTTTGTTTTGTATTTTGAATAAAATCTGACATTACAATGCCATCATAACATAAACCTCAGTGCCTTTTTGACAATGTTTAATACTAAAAAGCTCCTTAATTTACAAAATAGACATCATTCTTTACTGAAGGAGACATTAAACTAGCAACTGAGACCATAAATATATTAGGAAAATATTTATTGAGATAATAAATCAAGTGAGAAATTGGTTAATATTTTCATAGACGTCTATACAATCAAATGAGTCGCCCCCTGCTGGTTGGTAGAAATAATGCAGGTTTGTCTTGTATTTTTGAGTAAATGTGCTAAAATTAATCATATTTCCAGATCTGGAAGTTTTGTCTGTAGTTTGTGGCTATATTTGACCCCTGTTTTGCATTAAAAAACAGTCATTTGATACAATTCCAGTATCAAAATATAAAGTTGTGCAGCTTTACGAAGCTGCTTCTTTAAATATTTTAAGTTTATGTGACAGATAGTGAAGTGGCTGAAGCAAACGGTTAAAAAATTATATTTTGTTAATTTTTTTGTGGCTTTAACACAAAAAACTTCAAAAGAA